>NW_011491981.1:8602-9013 GCF_000754665.1 Bison bison bison | reverse complement strand
GAGTCCTCTCCAGCACCACAGTTCAAGGAAGATGTTCAATTTTTTGTACTGTTTCTCTCCAATTCTGAGTGTCTCCTCTCCCCCAACGGAACAAAAAAAAAAAAAAAATAAAGTATACTACACACATATGTGCTGGTGCTTAGTCACTCAGGAAGCGTACACACACACACACACATATCAGCATAATTGTACCAAAAAAAAAAGATGAATGTAATGCACCTGTCCTCATCATCACAAAATAGTGTACAGAATATTTCTTTTAAAAAAAAAAGAATATTTCTTGCCATTGGGGGTCACCAACAGGACTTACTAGAGAAGACCTTATATTATGACCACCGTCTTTTAGGGCTGGACTTACAAGTATCTATTCTTGGGATTCTTAACCTTGGTTGCATATTAGAATCGCCTAGG
>NW_011491981.1:4074-6086 GCF_000754665.1 Bison bison bison | reverse complement strand
GTCTTCTCCGATCTGACTCGTTTAAATATATGTAAATACTTTTGGTCAAAGAGTGGGGCGGAGGAAGTGAGGAGAATAACTGTTAGGAATTGATCACACTGATAATCTGTAAACTCTTAAGTAGTGAAATGAAGTGAAAGTTGCTCAGTCGTGTCCGACTCTTTGCGGCCCCATGCAGTCCATGGAATTCTCCAGGCCAGAATACTGGAGTGGGTAGCCTTTCCCTTCTCCAGGGGATCTTCCCAAGCCAGGGATCGAACCCAAGTCTCCCGAATAGCAGGCGGATTCTTTACCAGCTGAGCCACAAACTCTTAAGCAGAGCCAAAGGCACGGATGGCACTAAAGGTCTTATTCGGGAGAACACCTATGGTAAAGTACAAGGCACAAGAACATCCCTCCAAAGATATCCATATCCTGCAAACGCGTTACATCACCATGTCATGATTACATGGCAACAGGGACTTTGCAGGTGTGGTTAATGTAAGGATCTTGAGATAGAGGATCATGGATTATCTGGGTGGGCCAATGTGATCACAAGGAAAGAGGCAGGGAGGAAGCATGGGGGGAAGGGATAGTTAGGGAGTTCAGGGTGGACATGTACACACTGCTGTATTCAAAATGGATAACCAACAAGGACCTACAGTACAGCACATGGAACTCAATGTTACGTGCCAGCCTGGATGGGAAGGGAGTCTGGGGGAGAATGGATACATGCACATGTATGGCTGAGTCCCTTTGCTCTCCACCTGGAACTATCACAACATTGTTAATCAGCTATACCCCACTGCCAAATAAAGTTTAAAAAAAAATAAGGAGAGGCAAGAGAGTCAGAGTGAGAGGAGACTGAAGATGCTGTACTGCAAATGGAAGCCAAAGCCATACGGTGGTGAATGCAGGCAGCCTCTAGATGCAGAAAAAGGCAAGGAACACATTCTCTTTGAGAGCCTTCTACACAGAACACAGCCCTGAGGACCTATTTTAGGCTTCTGACCTTCAGAACTGTAAAATAATACATTTGTGCTGTGGAAAGCCACTGAGTCTGTGCTAATTCGATACAGCAGTGATAGGAAACCAATACCCACCTACCTGTACAGGTGTGCTGTAACAGATGCAGAAAACGAGGAGGCACCCTTTAATTCAAGGGTACGAATTTGCCAACCCAGTTGATTTGTTTATAGTCATGATATAAGCAAAGCACTTTATGTTTCACCCTCTGTTTCTCTTTTCTAAATAAGATGATCATAATCATTTGTAGGGAATGTGAGGATATTTTATTGGCACAGCATGTTTCTTACATCAGATTATTTGTTGTACTAATGATTAAAAACACAGGAAAACACAAAAGAGCACATGGAGAGCTAGAGAAAATGTTCTCTAAGAGGCAGGAACAATTATGTGTGTGTGTGGGTAGGTGTGGGCATGAATGAAACCACTTTCTAGCCCATGGGAGCATAAAGGCTCATAGAAATATACTGATCAATAATATATAAATAATTTTATCTTAAAAATCAAATGGCCCCAGGTTAAAAAAACAAAATCTACTGCATTTACATATTCTTAATCTTAAGATACAGTCCCTTTTAAATGACCATTTAAAAGGCCTTCATTTATGATCAAATTAGTATTCCAAAATGGTTATTTTAGAGTAATATTTATAATTGCTCAAGTAATCACGGTCACAGTGGGTTGTGAACCACAGAGGACTCCAGCTTTGATCATTCTGAGCTCTCAGAAGTTTGCTGTATTACAAATCCCTTCATATGTCCCTTCCTAGGGCTAAGACACTGCTCCAAGTGCTTTGTAAACATTAACTTGTTTTTTATTTATTATTGTCCTCACAACAACCTTTTAATGTGAACATTTATCATCCCTATTTTACAAATTAGGAAACTGAGGCACAGAGTGCCAAGTTCCTGAAGTACTTTAGCCCCTGGCAAATAGCACAAAGGGGATTTGGTGACTGTTGGCCAAATCCCAGGATAACCTAGGAATTCTCCAGCAGGGAAGCAAGG
>NW_011491981.1:0-1071 GCF_000754665.1 Bison bison bison | reverse complement strand
AAGCATATAGGACTTCTCTGGTGATACAGTGGATAAGAATCCGCCTGCCAATGCAGGAAACATGGGTTCGATCTCCAGTCTGGGAAGATTTCACATGCCATGGAGCTAAACCCCTCCACCACAACTACTGAGCCCACGCTCTAGAGCCCACAAGCCACAACTACTGAAGCCCATGTGCCCTAATGCCCATGCTCTGCAACAAGAGGAGCCACCACAATGAGAAGCTCGAGCAACAAAGAGTAGCCCTACTCGCCACAACTAGAGAAAGCCCATGCAAAGCAACACACACCCAGTGCAGCCAAAAATAAAAATGAATAAAATCCTTGTAAAAATGTTTATAAATATATAAGCATATACATATGGTTTACTAGCTATTCTCAAAGAAACTAAAGTATATAGAGATTTTAGAACCATTTACATCTGCAGACATAGCATCCTGGACATATAACTCAACCTCACTAAAGCCCCATTTGTTTATCTGCTAAATAAGGAAAATATCTTTCTGACATGTTAAGACTTGTGATACTGTCATTCTCAAAAATAATCATTTTATGAGTCCCAGTTTCAGATCTGGCATGTAAAGAGCTTAGAACTCTTATCCTTACAAGAAAAAGCTGGACAAGCTAAAAATCAATGACTTGTCTGGAACCTGTCAGAGAATGGGGTTTTCAAGGTAAACCATCAGGATAAAATCTGGAGAGACAGGCAAATCAAGACAGTCACAGCCACAACCTGCTTACCTGAAATAGACGCCCCTGGATCCAAAAGCTGGTTAGAACAGTCACAAGTGATTTGGGTGGACTGTCGGAATCAGTGTGCACTAGCCTGAGACAGAGCAACTCCTGGGGTCTGTAGTCAAGAGGGGCTCCACACTTTCATGGGCTTTATCTCCAGGATTCCCACTAGGTTCTCAAGATGAAGAGCCAAGAAATATCCCCTCACGCCTCAGAAAGGGAGAGCATTAATCTTAGTGCAATGTGTCCAGAGCCTTCTGCATAACAAGGGCCTGGTTTTTAGGGAAAAAGACTTTACCAATGCCTTGTCCCAGATCGTCTCATTAGCCCCTCTCTA
>NW_011491980.1:20101-20806 GCF_000754665.1 Bison bison bison | reverse complement strand
TAATTGAAGGTTTCTTTAAGGTGCTACTCCTCATATGAAGCTATATGTGGTATATATTAGGGCTTCTTTTCAGACTGTGCTATGAACAATATCACATTTGAATCATGATGGCAATATAGGGGATGTAGAAACATGTCTTAAAATTGTTTATAATTATATAATCCTGATTAGAACAAGAAAGGATACAGCAGGCATCAGCCTCTGTATTCGGGATTTTCTTATTCTGAATATTGTGATTTTCTCTGCCACTTAAAAAGTATATGCTGCCTAATATTCAGAACTTGGGAAATAAAAATATTTTTATTTAGAATAGATGGGATATAATTTTGCTTGGGTAAGCACTAACTGGCCTAATAAATGGCTTGCCATCTGAGCTTGCCACATCTTATTTTCCCAAGTAAAACTTAATCAATTAGACAATAAAATCTGAGTTCTCCATTTCCACTGCACTTGAACCTTAACAAGCCCAGAGAGAGCCTGAGATGGGAACTGTGCATCTTCAGGATCCTCTGTGGCATAAGCCTCTCGTGGTGTGGGGTGACTGCACCATGTGAAGACACTTGGTTTGGACCACAAGGCCCCTAAAGGCACAGCTGATACCCTATATGGCACGTGATCCATTCCAGTACTGGAGGAAAACCAACATGGGATTTACTGAGAGAAGGGGGTCAAGGCTTGAAGGCCAGAAGGCTTGAACGTGGGCCT
>NW_011491980.1:16822-17153 GCF_000754665.1 Bison bison bison | reverse complement strand
AAAGTAATGTCTCTGCTTTTCAACATGCTATCTAGGTTGGTCATAACTTTTCTTCCAAGGAGTAAGCGTTTTTTAATATCATGGCTGCAGTCACCATCTGCAGTGGTTTTAGAACCCAAAAAACTAAAGCCTAACACTGTTTCCACTGTTTCCCCATTATTTCCCACAAAGTGATGGGACCAGATGCTATGATATTAGTTTTCTGAATGTTGAGTTTTAAGCCAACTTTTTCACTCTCCTCTTTCACCTTCATCATGAGGCTCTTTAGTTCCTCTTCACTTTCTGCCATAAGGGTGGTGTTATCTGCATATCTGAGGTTATTGATATTTCT
>NW_011491980.1:15243-15931 GCF_000754665.1 Bison bison bison | reverse complement strand
AGGTATAGAGCTTCTCCATCTTTGTCTGCAAAGAATATAATCAATCTGATTTCAGTGTTGACCATCTGGTGATGTCCATGTGTAGAGTCTTCTCTTGTGTTGTTGGAAGAGGGTGTTTGCTATGACCAGTGCATTTTCTTGGCAAAACTCTTAGTCCTTGCCCTGCTTCATTCCGTATTCCAAGGCCAAATTTGCATGTTACTCCAGGTGTTTCTTGACTTCCTACTTTTGCATTCCAGTCCCCTATAGTGAAAAGGACATCTTTTTTGCGTGTTAGTTCTAAAGGTCTTGTAGATCTTCATAGAACCGTTCAACTTTAGCTTCTTCAGCATTACTGGTTGGGGCATAGACTTGGATTACTGTGATATTGAATGGTTTGCTTGGAAACGAACAGAGATCATTCTGTCATTTTTGAGATTGCATCCAAGTACTGCATTTCAGACTCTTTTGTTGACCATGATGGCCACTCCATTTCTTCTGAGGGATTCCTGCCCACAGTAGTAGATATCATGGTCATCTGAGTTAAATTCACCCATTCCAGTCCATTTCAGTTCACTGATTCATAGAATGTCGACATTCATTCTTGCCATCTCTTGTTTGACCACTTCCAATTTGCCTTGATTCATGGACCTGACATTCCAGGTTCCTATGCAATATTGCTCTTTACAGCACTGGACCTTGCTTCTAT
>NW_011491980.1:11118-14569 GCF_000754665.1 Bison bison bison | reverse complement strand
AGTGTGTCTGCCCTCTTGCAACATCTTACTTGGGTTTCTCTTACCTTGGACGTGGGGTATCTCTTCACGGCTGCTCCAGCAAAGCGCAGCTGCTGCTCCTTACCTTGGATGAGGGGTATCTCCTCACCGCTGCCCCTTCTGACCTTGAATGTGAATAGCTCCTCTAGGCCCTCCTGTGCCTGCACAGCCACAGCTTCTTGGAGGTAGGGTTGCTCCTCTCAGCTGCGGCCCCTGGCCTCGAGCTTGGGGTAGGTCCTCCAGGCCGCTGCCCAAGCCTTGGACACAGGGTAGCTCCTCTCGGCGGCCACCCCTGACCTTGGACGTGGGGTAGCTCCTTTCGGCCGTTCCCGTGCCGTCGCAGCCTGGCACTCTTGGCCGCTGCCCCTGACTTTGGACGTGGGATAACTCCTCTTGGCCACGTCCCCTTGGGCATGGGGTCCTCCCGGCTTCTGCCCCTGACCTCGGCTGTGGGGTAGCTCCTCTCGGCCACGCTAAATGCGCTGGTCGCAGCCGCCCACGTTATTAGAAATATTAGATCCCTCATTTTGTCAGTTGTTTTTCATTTAATTTCTTTTTATTACTTTAAAATAAAAATGAATATATTCATGAGTTTGTAACCATCCAGAAACAATTTTTCTTACCAATTATGTATGAAAGAACAATCAGAAGTTTAAAAAACCTCATATAGCATTTCACTATGCAAGAAACATTCCATTAGGGAATAGTGAAATCATACCTCAATCCTCCAACACAGCATGCCTCAGTCTCACCCTTCTCTAACTTGCTTACTGATACTATGCTTATAAGAAGATACACATAACTTGACATGTATGACAAAGGAGCAATTTGGTTTCAAAACAAATTGATTGAGAAAATGCAAAAGAATGTATATAAGGCTTAGAGAGTTTTCTGAAAACTTGAAAATTATGCTCATATCTTTAAAACTAGAAGATAGAGTGACCCTGAAAATTTCAGATTTTTCTCTTTTATCCCTGGAAAGGTACTGAAAAAATTACTAGTATGTTTCTCTGGTTAATTGGCAGGCACCGAATGGGGTTCAAAGGAGCACACAGATATGACCGCAGTATTCTCAGCCATCTTTCACGTTCTATATTAAGCAAATTAAAGTCAAGTCCTGTCGTGCAGTGGAGCTATCCAATGAATTGAACATACATAAGTGGCAGGATTTAGAAATGGAGATAGCAGGTAAAGTCTGATCTACCTCATTTTGAACATGAGGAGTCAGCCCAGAGAATTTAATATAGGGTTTGCTCAAGGTCACCCAGTGAGTTAGTATCAATCTGAAGCTAATCCAGGTTCACTGACCGCCCAAGCTGGGGGCTTGCCAAGAGCACGTGTGCTATTTCAGGTGATGTTTTTGTAGCCCAGCTGCTTGCTGAGGTGCTGCTTATTTTCTAAGTAAATTTTCATCATTCACCTTGATAAGGTACCCAGAATGTCTCACTGTGTAATTAGGAAACAGTGGTCTACAGCCTGACTAGGAACCCACAGTATTGCTTGTGTGCAGAGACTCTTACCTTGGCATCAATAAATAATTTCCCCAGAATCATCCATAGTGTTAACCTGATCGGTTTGGCTCAACATACAACAATTTTCCCCATGCCATTTCCCATGACCTTCACTTAGCCTGCACTTCAGACCTGCTTGACAACTTTACAGATCTTGGGCTGCCATGCACTTTCATGCAATCATGCCAGTGCTCCAGCAGTTCTCAAGCCTGTAATGTCTTCTCCACAGTCATTTTCCTGTCTTCTCAAATTCTTTATCACTGAAAATATGGGAAAACAATGCAAATGATCCAGCAACAAAATGCACAAAAAATATGAACAGTTCATTAATAGAAAAGTAGATGCAACTTGTCAATAAACATAAAAATGTTCAACCTCATTAATACCAAAATGCAAAGGAAAATGAAATACCATTTCTCATCTTGGAGATTAGCAAAAATATTTGCTAATGAGCACTATTAATGAAAATATGCAGGAATAAGCAACCTCATGAACTGTTGGTAAAAGTATATAGTTTTGTATATATACAACAATTTGGCATTATCTATCAAAGTAAAAATGCATGAAGTATTTAAATCTAGTGAAGACAATTCTAGAACTCAAACAGAAATACACTCATGTACATTAAAGGATTGCACATGTGTGTGTTTTCGTGCAGAAATGTTTGTATGCATGTGACTTAGGTGGATGAGTGTTCACTACACACATAATTCAACCTTTATGTGGAAAGAACAATTCATTGAAGTTAGGTGATACTTTACAGAATGCAAAATGCTTTCTTATGTATCTTCTCAGTGGAAACTCAGGATTTGTATCTTCTAAGAATTTTTAAAATAGAGTAAGTTTATATTCCATTACATTTATGTGAAATTATTTTAGGAAAGGGAGTTAGTTGGGAGGACTCAAAGAAATACTGTATGTACAACTGACTTTCTAACTCTTCCCATGGGTGGGGGTAAGGGAGGATGAAAGAGGATGCAAGGTGGTGGAACAAGCCAGAGAACAGGGTTGTGAATGAACAAGACAGGAAATAGACCAAGAGATACCTTGGGATCACCCTCATTTTTTGCCAGACATTTCCTCTTATTCGTAAAAAATTACCTACCTGCCTGTTTGGTTTTGAAAATGATTACCTCCTATGTACCCTTCTTCAGATCCAAGGAGCTACACATCTGCAGAGAACCTTAAAATCATAACCTTTTCCAAAGACAGCATGACCTGTATTTATTCTGAATGATTCTTTACATTACACGTGAATGTGTGTCATTTAATTTTATCATTTCATTTTTGTCTATCTCCAAGTGAATAAAGGAAAACAACATAAATTCGGGCATTTAGGCTTGATAAAATATTCAGTATGCCAGTAGCTGAAGTTTGTTTCCCCTGAACTCAGAGCAGTGCTGTGAAATCATCCTTCCATCTTTTCTAAATACCTTATTGCAAAGAACCTCTTGCCAGAACATACAACCACCAACTTTCCTTTAATTAGCCCTGATGGAATTGTTTTTAAAGTTTTAATTTCCAGGACACAGGTGTAAAAAGTTCTAATTATGAAAGACATGGGTCTCTTTTTTAACTTATCCTGACAAATGGGAAAACCCACTGTTTTCTTCATGGGTAATTTTCAAAGACAGAGGAGGGTTTGGGAAGCAACTGAGTTTTTTTCATGAATGGAGATTGTAAAACACAAACACAAAACATTTAGGTCTGCCTCAGGAAATAATACCTATTTTATGCATGAGCTCAAAGCAGTCAGAAGCACTTGCATACATGGATGTATATGTGCACCTACATGAGCATATACATTAAAACTAGTGGTAAATAGAAGAGAGGATAAAAAAAGAAGTGTGCTAACAAGACAAAAGACTCTTGAGAGTCCCTTGGACAGCAAGGAGATCAAATCACTCAATCCTAAAGGAAAC
>NW_011491980.1:10702-11018 GCF_000754665.1 Bison bison bison | reverse complement strand
GCTGAACCTTAGATATGGATAGAGATTCTGAATTGTTTGTCCAATAAACTTAATCTCTTGATTCCTTATGATGCCACAATTTTACTTTGGATAGCAATATGACCTGCTAAAAAGTATTTCCTTTCTCCTTTGCAAGAACTGTCATGTGACAGTTTGGGCCAGTGTGCTATTAGTCAAAGTCATTGGGTAGAATTTCTGAACAAAACTGTCAGATGGATATGAGTCTGCTGGCAAGCAGATTTTTGCCCCTACTGACTCTTTCTTCCCCTTTATTCCCCCAAGAGAAACAAGATAGAGTTGCAGAGACCATCAGTGA
>NW_011491980.1:8647-10224 GCF_000754665.1 Bison bison bison | reverse complement strand
TGAAATCACAAGCTGACCTTGTTGGTGGGAGACAGGCTATAGGAAGCAGACCAGAAAGGAAGAAGTAGCCTAGGACATTGATTGCACAGAACTCCTACCTGTAGACTGTCAAAAGAAAAATCACATACCATTTGTTTACTCCTCAGTTTTAGTTTTCTGTTATTAGCAACTGAATGAAATCCCCAACTGGTTCAGAGGGGCTCTGTCAGTGGAATGTTTGAACCAGGTAAGATTTGCTAATGGAAGGTTCTTCTGAGAATGTGGGGCTCTGAAAGGGTCCCTCTATGTCCACTAAAATCTATTAAGTAACACTTATCAAAATTCAAGGAGGCAGGAAAATTGCCCACATTACACCAGAAGAAACTTAGCAGCCATATCCAACAGCAGTACTTCCCAGAAAGAAATGGCCATGTACACATGCCAGCAACCTTCACTCCTCAAAATTTTCCAGGACAAAGTAATTTCTTTGAACCTATATTTACCAGACCAGTTTCCAAATGGATGAAATTGATGTGGAGTGAACTGTTCCAGGATTGCTCTGAACAGTAGCACAGAGAAATGATGGCAAAGCAGAAATCAAAATTAACTCAAAGCTAGTTAGTCCTCAAATGAACTTTCCCCCTAGACTTGGTTGGTTCTTGCCCCTACTCTTCTCTGCAGCTTACATTTCATCATACCCTCTTCTTCCTCCCCTCCTGATGCATCTTCATATCTAGCCATGTGACACTATGTGTAATTAATAAAATCTCATGCTATTTCTCACCTCTAAATTTTCAGTTTCTCTGCTAGCCTACTCTTTCTTTGCCCCCATCTTCCCTATAACTCATATTTGCCATTCCAGACTTAGCTCCTTTTCTGCTTCTTCCCAAAAGCATTCAGTTTCTATCCTTCCCAACCTATTTTCACATACACTAAGTCCCCTACATACAAATGAGTTCCATTCTGAGAGCGTGTTCATAAGTCCAACAAATTTAACCTACATATCCACCTAACACAGTCAGCTATACAGTACTGTACTGTATGAGGTTTATAATACCTTTCACACAAATACTGCATAAAAACTAGAAAACATTTAAAACCTTACAGTATAGTACTTTGAAAAGTACAGTAGTACAGTACAATAGCTGGCATACAGGGGCTGGCATATGTTTGCATCTTTGAAAGTTCACATCTGAAAGGTTTCTTACTGTATAGTGGATGCTTTGTCTCCTCCATTTGATACTCAGGCTTACCACTCTCACAGGCCTTAGCATGGTGAGCTACCATGGGCTCCTTGATTCTTCTCAAGTTTCCGGGAGCATGAACTTAGGATGATTGCTAAGCCTTAACACAATACCTAGTAGTTAATACTTATTATTTGTTGCTTGCATCGATGTCATAAATTATTTAAAAATGCTTTGGCTATTTTCCCATATTTGCAATGCTTCTCTAGAATTGATGTTTAATAAAATATGTTCTTAGATTAATATGCAAAACTATCCTTAGTGTAACTTGCTGACCTAAAGCCAAGAGCTAACCAAGCTTCACCATGATGCTGAACAAACTCTAAGATGATTTAGGGTTAAACTCATAGAGGG
>NW_011491980.1:5160-8547 GCF_000754665.1 Bison bison bison | reverse complement strand
GAAATAACAACATAGAACTTCCTTCTACATTCTAATATTTATGGCAAATTATTCTGGTGGTTTATAAATGCCCCCTATTTATTTTTCACATTTTTTTCCCTGAATTTCAGGCCAAGAAGGCTCTGTGTGTGAAATAATTTATTAGGAATTGGAAGAAGATGCCATAGGTAAAGAGAAGAGTGGAGCATATATATATTTATTCATTTATAGTACACTGAGAAGGCTGATCTTCTTGTAGGAAATCGGAAGATTCAGTATAAACCCCATGGCAGATCTAACCGACTAGTCACAGCACTCTTTCACACAAACCGTATGTGTTCCCCCAGAATTTTTCCTGACATAAATCTTCAATCATTATCAATTAGAGTCAGCCTGTAGAATAAAGCTCTGTTACATTTGAGTTAAATAAAGGATTAAGGGGTTTGGAAATCAAGAGAATAATTAACCTGTAGATACGAATGGTGTATCTATATCTTGCCATATTTAAGTGTGTGAAAATTAACTAGAATGAAACAAGATAGACCACAGATTTGTCCTGAGAGATATAATAGATAGGCTTATCTGTTTCAGCCAGAGGCATCAGTTTTCAGAATTGGGTGTGCATCGGAATCACTGGGGGTCTTCCCAGGTGGTACTAGTGGTAAAGAACCCACCTGCCAATGCAGGAGACATAGGAGATGCAGTTTTGATCCCTCCTCCCTGGAGGAGGGCACAGCAACCCACTCAAGTATCCTTGCCTGGAGAATCCCATGGACAGAGGACCACAGTCCATAGGGTCACAAAGTGTTGGACACAACTGAAGTGACTGAGCATGTGTGCAAGCAGAATCACTGTGAGAGCTTATGAAACCACAGATTGCTGTTATATCCCCAGGGTTTTTGATTTAGTAGGTTTGGGGTAGAGCCCAACATTTTGCATTTCTATCAAATTTCCAGTGGTTATTGGTCCTGCTCCTACAGAGAACATGCTTTGAGAATCATTACCCCCAGTACTTCAGTTATAGTGATTCCAGTCCATATTTAGAAAAAGTTTGAGACATTGAAAAAATAAGTGAATGACCCCCCAAGGCTAAACTCTGCACTCAGTCTAGGGACAACAGAAAGAAACAGAAGGCATGCCCCCTTTTTGTCAAAGAATGAAGTGTCCTTAGACCTTGAAGACGGACTCTCTCTGGGTGATCTCATTTGCACTCATAGCCTGATGGCCATTTGTGTACTGGTTATTGGCAAATACGTAGTTCTACTTTTGTTCACCCTCCTGAAAATCAGACTCATGTTTCCCATCTGGATGTTCAATATATATCTTCCAGATCAGAGATGGCAAATAGCTTTATCTCCTGTGCAAACTAGAATTGATAGTAGCTGTGCTGAGTTGAGAAGGATCTTGAAGCCAGGACTAGGTCAAGGTAAGAAAAAAAATAATAATGAAAAACAATCCTGATTAATTTGTCTGTCAGGAGCATAGGAGCATTTTGTATTGCCATCTGAGTAGGAAACTATAAACATCTCTTGACCCCATCCTCCCCTCCTCCTCTTCAACCCACAAATTCTGTGAAGAGACTGGGTGGGTTCCATCTAGAGCTAGAACCACAGCAAGTATATTCCTGGGCAAACAAGCTCACTCTTACAGAGTTATTCAATTCAAAGCAACTTGGTTTAGAATTCCTTATTCTAATCTTCTTGCATTGCTGTTTTGTTTTTCAAAAGTGTTTGCTCTCTCTGGGTTATGTCAATAGGATATTTTATGAGTGTTTTAATAGTGAATTCTGAATATCAATTTTTGATACCTCTTTTCATTCTTGCCTTCAAATTAATAACCAGTGATGAATTCTGAAAATTCATTATTTTAATCTCTATTAATAAACCCTACATTGTAATGAGTATAATATTCTCTGGAAATGATACCAACCAAGAAAGGGACTCCTTCCTTTCTCTTTCTCATCTAATCAGGTCGCAGGCTTCAGTAATGTTTATTACCTGGCTTCTTCTCCATTTCTGCAACCATTGTATTATATCACTGATTTTCTTGGTCCTTCTTGACTATAGTCTCTCTTTCTCAACCAAAAGTATGATCATTGATGCTCACCTGCAACTGATTTAAAACTCATACATGACTATCCATTGTCTACAGTACTGTTTTTCACATGTTCTTCTTAAATGGACTATAATTGAACAGAACATATGACATTCATTCTGGCTCATAAGGGATGAGTTTACTTGGCATGAAAGATGAAATATTTTATTCTACAACAAAGTTGATGAGGTTGGGTGATGGAAAATACTTGGGTCTATTAAAATTGTGCCCTTGCCTCCACTTCAACCAGAGTTGATTTTTTGATGTATTTTATGTATTGGATCCTCTATAAGTTTCCCCTTGGGAAAAAATACTTTTAAGAAAGTCTGTAAATCTTTGGAATACAAGATAAAATCTTCAAATAGATAGTCAAGACTGTCCATGATCTAGTCCCTACCTATCTTTCCAGCATCTTATCTTACTGTATTGTCTCATGTCCCCTTTAAAATAAATACAAGTCCTTTCCAACACCCTTTCCTCCCCTCTGCACATGTCATTCCTTCCACTTGGAAAACTATTTTTCATCTTTTATGGGCCAGAACAAATTTCACCTTCTAGGCTAAGTCAGATACAACTTAGATCATATATGCTCCCATGGCACTCTGAAAATACTGCAACACTGCCTTGACTCAGACATTTAAATTTCCTGGAGGAGGCAGCATCTTTAATTGCCCCTGGTCCCACCACCTTACCTGATATAGAGTGAAGGAACAGGAAAATAAAATTTTATTAAACACATAATAAATAACATTTATTTACATGTGAATCATTTGATATTTCATACATTATATTTCAATGCCATGCAGTTATAGAAGTGGTGCCAAACTGGCATTACATCCTGGCTATACACTTTTGGCTTTATAGCTTTTAGCAAGTTATATAACCTCTCCATACTGCGGTTTCTTCATGAGTAGGCAGATAGTAGCTACCTCAAAGGAATGAAGTATTTGACATATGTAAACCACCCAGCTCATCATAAGCATTCAGTACATTAACTAATACTATAATCTAATTTGATTGTTAAATTGACTTAACATTCATTAAGTGTATTTTAGTCTCTCATTTCAACAACTGAGAATCTTCAGGACTTATCTAAGTCTCTCAGCTTTTTATATAATCTTATGTTAATCAAAAAAATAGCCAATGAGATAAATAAATTTTCAGGCTATATTTAGAATTTGAGTGAGGATATTTTTAAAAATAATTTAAATTACTAAGGCTATTTTTATAGTGTTCTGTATTGCAACTCAGTACATTTGTTTAAAAAAATCCAGTATAGAAGAAAAAGTCATTATACCTAGTCACTCATTTCAT
>NW_011491980.1:4367-5041 GCF_000754665.1 Bison bison bison | reverse complement strand
CATAGTAAAGCCATCAAATATTTCCATCATTCCATGAAGTTTCTTCCTGCCTCTGCCAAGCCAGTCTCCACACCACTCATCTAAAGGCAACTTCTCAGTGACTTGCTTCAAAGATTCGTTTTGACAGTTCTTGTATTTTCTATAAATTTGATCATGCGGTATGCACTTTTAGCATCCAGCTTCTTTCACTCAGGATCATGTTTTTGAGGTGCGTCTATGCTGTTGCATTTATCTCTTTTAATCTCTTTTTGTGGCTGAGGACCATTCCATAATATAAATATTCCTCAATCTGTTTATCTACATTCCTGTTGCTAGGTATTTGGGATGGCTTCCAGTTGGGGACATTTATAAACAAGGCTGACATAAATGAATAAAATTATAAAAGTCAGTTTGTAGACATTTATTTTCATGTCTTTTCAGTAAATACGTAGGAATAGAACTGATGGGTCATATGGTAAAGGTATGTTTATAAGACACTGCCAAACTGTTTTCCAAAGTGGTTGTACCATTTAAACCCCCACTGCTAAAGTATGTCCTTGCCAAAATTTGGTGTAGTCAAACATTTTTTTAAAAAATAAACTCAAAATGGATTAAAGATCTAAACATAAGACCAGAAGCTATAAAACTCCTAGAGGAGAACATAGGCAAAACACTCTCTGACATACATCACAGCA
>NW_011491980.1:946-3354 GCF_000754665.1 Bison bison bison | reverse complement strand
AAAAAACTTCTGTTAAACTATATTACCAATTTCTAATTGAAAATCCCCATAATAATAGCACTTGTAAAACAAATTTAGTGTAGAGTTAGAGTACAATTATGAAATCTTGCTATCACTTTGTTCTTAATGTATCATGGCTTTTTAAAAATTTATTTTCAATGCTTAATGGCATAATTTATCTGAAAGTTGGAGTATATATATTTTAAGCTTTTTCTTTTGAGATCATTGTGGATTCACATGCAGCAGTAAGAAGTAATACAGGAAGAATCTGTGTATTCTTTATGCAGTTTGTCCCCATGGTAACATCTTATAAAACTTTGGTAGAATATTACCGCTAGGATGTTGACACTGATATAGTCAAGATACAGAGCAGTTCCATCACTACAGGATCTCTTGTGCGGCTCTTTTACAGCCACACCCACTTTTGGCAAAACTAATACAATATTGTAAAATTTAAAAATAAAATAAAATTTAAAAAAATAAAAATTTTAGCCAATATATTGAATGTGGAATTTTATCTCATTAGGATTTTTTCACATGCTTATTGGCCACATATGTATGTCTGTGCATACATATATACACCACATACACAAACACATATATTTATTATTTTTAACAGCTTTTTGTTGCTTTGGCTAAGTTGTTTTTATGCCAGGATATGGGACATTTAATCAGATATATATACTATAAATATTTTCTCATTCTAGGACTGTGTCAAAAATAAACAAAGCCAAACTTTAGCTAAAATGGTGAAAAGAGATTTTATCCAGTAAGTGGGGGAAGCCAGCAAGGACTTGAGTGAAAATTCCAAAGAGTTGATCAATGTAGGTGTGATTAGACCAACAATATCTGCTAGCTGGCAATTATGGAACTTAGGTCTTTCACAGAGACTGGGTGACAAAGTCCCTATGTATCTTTCATGATTACATTGCAAATGATGGTGTCTAAGTCCTTGAGAAAAACAGACTGAGTTGCTGGAGATACACATCTCAAAGCAACAGCAGAAGGGTTTACAGTCATAAGCTATCTGTGGTAAATGCTGTAAGAAAGAGGGGCTCAGTTGTCTGGCTTGCACAGCCCTGAGGCATTTTTTTTTACAAAAAGGAACTCAGAGAGGGAGCTGGGTCAGCCAGGGAAGGGGTGGTAGGTTGCTGGAAGCCATTCCAGGATTGGTCATGTCTCTTAGTGCAGGGGTCCTAAGAGTTCTTTTGTACTTCTCACTTGCTCTTAGTTTTCCTGATGGTATCTTTTGATGAAAATACACTTTTAATTTTTATGAAGTCCAGGAAAACTTTTTTTTTTTTTCTTTTCTGTTTAAGGGATGTGTGTCTGTTCGCGTGTGTTCCTCTCTTAGGTATCTTTGCCTACCCTAAGTTTGAAAAAATGTCATAGCCCAGCCTATCCAGTGGCACTAGTGGTAAAGAATCTGCCTGCCAGTGCAAAAGACACAGGTTCGATCCCTGGGTCAGGAAGATCTCCTGAAGAAGGGAATGGCAACCCACTCCAGTATCCTTGCCTAGAAATTTTCCATGGACAGAGGAGCCTAATAGGCTACAGTCCTGGGGGCTGCAGAGTCAGACACAACTGCTCAACTGAACACAACACAAGGTTACAAAATATCCTCAAATAGTCTCTTCTGAGAGATGTATACTTCTGGATTTAACATTCAGGTCTATGATACATGTCAAACTTATTTTTATATATAGTTTGCTGATACACTGCTTTTTTCCCCTCACATGTAAACATACAATTCCCCAGTACCATTTTTTCAAAAAGATACTTTCCCCCTATTGAATTGATCTGGCATCTTGGTATAAAATCACTTGGCTATATATGTGTGTGAATCTATTTCTAAACCATTACATTCTGCTGATCTATTATTTTTCATCTAATACCACACTGCCTTGATTGCTATAGCATAAGCCTTGAAATCTAGGTTGAACCTTACATATTTTTCAACATCATTTTGGATATGTTAGATCCTTTGCATTCTCAGATAATTATTTTTTGAAAATCAATTTTGATAAGGATTGACTCACAGGCAAATTTTGGAAAAATGATTCCCTAATAATACAGAGACTTTCAGTATATGCAAGTTTTCTATATTTATTTCACTGTTCTTTAACATCTCTTAGTGATGTTTGTAATTTCCAGTGTACTGCTGTTATACATCTTCCTTAGACACTTTCTTAAATATTTGATACTTTTTGGTGCTGTTAAAAATGGTAATTTCAGTTTTATGTTCCAATTGTTTGTTACTAGGACATAGAACTAAAATAGAAATGAAATAGAAATTTTATGTTGATTTCATGTTATGCTGCTGAGCTAAGTTAGCTCTATATTAGTGTTTTAGTTTTTTTTGTTGTGATTATTAAAATTTTTTAGACTCCATAAAGTTTGTTTTTTTT
>NW_011491980.1:0-846 GCF_000754665.1 Bison bison bison | reverse complement strand
TTTGTTTTTTTTTTTTTTTTACAAAGCAAATCTTCTAGGAATAACAAGAATTTTACAACTATTTTCCCAATCTTTAATTCTTTTAATTCTTGTTTTGCCTTATTGCATTGGAGAGAAGACTAGAAAAATTGATAGCAAACTTCTTTGCTGAGTTCCTGATCATAGAGGGAAAGGGCTTAATTTTTTACAACTAAATGTTAATTATAATTTATAATGCTAAAATTAATGTTAATTGTAGATTTCTCATAGATGACATAAAATTGAGGAATTTTATTCTAGTCATTGTCTGCATGGCCTGTAGTGTTGTTCCCAACTTAATTCTCAATTTGTATAATTTACCTTCTTTTTTCTTAATGTAACTAAATATTTATCAATTTCATTGAGTCTCTCAAGAAATCAGCTTTAATTTCACTGATTCTTACTCTATTTTGTTTTGTTTTCAATCTGTAGATCTCTACTCTTTATTCAGTTCAGTTCAGTCTCTCAGACATGTCCAACTCTTTGTGACCCATAGACTGCAACACGCCAGGCCTCCCTGTCTATCACCAACTCCCAGAGCCTGCTCAAACTTAACGTCCATTGAGTCAGTGATGCCATCCAACCATCTAATCCTCTGTTGGCCCCTTCTCCTTCTGCCTTCAATCTTTCCCGGCATCAGAGTCTTTTCAAATGAGTCAGTTCTTCACATCAGGTGGCCAAACTATTGGATTTTCAGCTTCAGCATCAGTCCTCCCCATGAATATTCAGGACTGATTTCCTTTAGGATTGACTGGTTTGATCTCTTTGCAGTCCAAAGGACTCTCAAGAGTCTTCTTCAGTACCACAGTTCAAAAGTATCAATTCTTC
>NW_011491979.1:10174-10725 GCF_000754665.1 Bison bison bison | reverse complement strand
AAAAGATGCTGGTGAGGGATCAAAAGGAAGTGTTATTGTTACTGGAAACTGGAAGAAGGGGGAGCCTATTAGTAGGTGGTAACATTGCAGAGGCCAGGAAGTTTGAGATTTGAGTTCTTGCTCTGAATTATTTGGAAGGTGATATGAGGCCAGTCTTGACATTATATTTAAACATAAGATTTATTATTTATTCAGATTCTGGTACCAATCCAGTTATTTATCTCCATGATATCTTTTGGAGGCAGGGAAAGAGACAAATTTTTGCATTTACAGAGAGGAGTACTGAAGCCATTTAAAACTTTTAAGCCATTAAGTTTGTGATTTGTTACAGCAGCAGTATAAAACTAATAAGCATAGTGAGCCCTGCTCCAAAAGTGGAGACATTTACTGCACTATCATTATTTATTTTGAAACTAAACAAGGATATGGATATGTTGTACCAGAAGATTGGAGAAGTGAACTGCACCCAAAGTGAGCCTCAATAATTCTAAACTGTTTTGAACTTATTCTCCAAAGGAACTCCTGTAATTGAGTCTGTGTGTGTTGTGTGT
>NW_011491979.1:9567-10074 GCF_000754665.1 Bison bison bison | reverse complement strand
AGAAAAATAAATGACCCAATCAAAAAATGGGCCAAAGAACTAAACAGACATTTTTCCAAAGAAGACATACAGATGGCTAACAAACACATGCAAAGATGCTCTGACTTCACTTTGTATAATAGGCTTCAGTTTCATCCACCTCATTAGAACTAACTCAAATGCATTCTTTTTTATAGCTGAGTAATATTCCATTGTATGTACCACAACTTCCTTATCTGTTTGTCTACCGATGGACATCTAGGTTGCGTCCATGTCCTAGCTATTGTAAATAGTGTTGCAATGAACATTGGGGTACACATGTCTCTTTTAATTCTGGTTTCCCCAATGTGTATGCCCAACAGTGGGATTGCTGGGTCATATGGCAGTTCTATTTCCAGTTTTTTAAGGAATCTCCACACTGTTCACCATAATGACTGTACTAGTTTGCATTCCCACCAAGAGTGTAAGAGGGTACCCTTTTATCTACACACTCCAGCATTTATTGTTTGTAAACTTTTTGATGGCAGC
>NW_011491979.1:5670-6024 GCF_000754665.1 Bison bison bison | reverse complement strand
GCTTTTCTTCAAAGGAGCAAGTGTCTTTTAATTTCATGGCTGCAGTCACCATCTGCAGTGATTTTGGAGTTCAATAAAGTAAAGTCTTTTACTGTTTCCATGGTTTCCCCATCTATTTGCCATAAGGTGATGGGACCAGATGCCATGATATTAGTTTTCTAAACGTTGAGTTTTAAAGCCAGCTTTTTCACGCCCCTCTTTTAATTTTATCAAAAGGCTCTTTAGTTCCTCATCACTTTCTGCCATAAGGGTGGTGTCATCTGCATATCTGAGTTTATTGATATTTCTCCCAGAAATCTTGATTCCAGCTTGTGCTTCATCCAGCCTGGCATATCACATGATGTACTCCGCATA
>NW_011491979.1:4952-5570 GCF_000754665.1 Bison bison bison | reverse complement strand
AGGTTGATTATAGGCTATATGTATGTACAAAAGAATTAGAAAAGATTGAAAACATGTTTAATTCACACTGCAGGAACTAATAATAAGCCCTAGATACTGAGCTAGATACTTTACATACATCTTATTCCTATCATATAGGCATTATCAACCCTATTTTACACATTAGGAAATTTAGGCATGGGGAGATTTTGAGTCCCAGGTTAAGGATTTTAGAATTAGATACTAGTGGCTAGATATTGGAAGCTTATTTTAATTCCTGGCTAGTTATATGATGAAAACTGATTATGGAAGATTAAATTATGCACTATATTCAGTTCAGTTGCTCAGTCATGTCCAACTATTTTTGACCCTATGGACTGCAGCACACCAGGCTTCCCTGTTCACCATCTCCCGGAACTTGCTTAAACTCATGTCCATCAAGCTGATGATGCCATCCAAACATCTCATCCTCCGTTGTTCCCTTCTCCTGCTACCTTCAATCTTTGCCAGCATCAGGGTCTTTTCCAATGAGTCAGCTCTTTGCATCAGGTGGCCAAAGTACTGGAGCTTCAGCCTCAGCATCAGTCCTTCCCATGAATATACAGGACTGATTTCCCTTAGGATTGACTGGTTTGATAT
>NW_011491979.1:4401-4852 GCF_000754665.1 Bison bison bison | reverse complement strand
CAGTCACCATCATCTGCAGTGATTTTGTGGCCCCCCAAAATAAAGCCCTTCCTGTTTACACTAAACTGTATCTGGCCAATCTTATACAATTCCGAGAATTTGGATTATATTTAAAATCAAAATCACTGTAATTTAAAATTTACATGTTCTTGACTTTTTATTAAAGAAAACAAGTCTCCTAAAATTTTTGTCAATCTTAAGGTAATTTTTCTCCTTCACAGTCACTAAGGCTTACATGCTCTCCTTTGGTTTACAGAAGATAAAAGAATTCTGCCTTCTGCTCCCTGTAACTCCCCACCATTGAAATAAGTTTTTGCTTAATTGTGAATGAGATCATGAACTCTGGCATTTGCTTACCTGGTATACTCAAATTCACCTATGATATATTTATTTAAATTTTTTTTGTCATGAAAATTTTAAACATACACAATAGTAGAAATAATAGTATAAT
>NW_011491979.1:0-904 GCF_000754665.1 Bison bison bison | reverse complement strand
TCCCATCTCTTTAAGAATTTTCCACAGTTTATTATGATCTACACAGTCAAAGGCTTTTGGTGTTTGGTAGATGAAACAAGGGCTTTCCTCATAGCTCAGTCAGTAAAGAATCTGCCTGCAATGCAGGAAACCTGGGTTCAATTCCTTGGTTGGGAAGATCCCCTGGAGAAGGAAATGGCAATCCACTCCAGTATTCTTGCCTGAAAAATCCCATGGACAGAGGAGCTTGGTGGGCTACATTCCATGAGGTCTCAAGAGTTGGACACAACTTAACGACTAAACCACCACCACCAGATGAAACATGTACGTCTGTTTCATTAACTAGCCAAAACCTTTGGCTGTGTGGATCATAATAAACTAAACCTACACAGGTAGATTTTGGAATAGTTTTATACAATAATTTCCATACTACAGTGAATTATGGCAAGAGTTGAGACTTTCAGAGAGGAATAATTTGTCAACCCTGAGAATAAGCAGAATGTTATTTTGGCATTATTTGTACAAATGCAAAAAGAGATTTCTGAAATGTTCAAATTACAGCAGTCATCGGTTAAAATGTAGTTGATGATTCACACATTATTATTAGAATTAGTTACTTTTTCTCTATTTTCCTTCTTATTTATATTCACTTACATGAACTTGTGAGTTATAACTCATTTTGGACAGCAGTTATTTGCTTTTTTTAGCATGACATCCAGAATTGTAATGAAATTTGTAAGATAGTTCAAACACTGACTTCTTTAAAATCTGAAGTTTTTCTTGAAAGAAATGCCATATATGTTGTAACAGAGGCAATATGGTAAATTTTTTTTTGGTTTCCAGAATGACTTTGCTACATGTGGGAACCGTCAGCAATTTAGCTTCACTCCCAATCAACATGAGCAATTTGTAATCACAAACTTTG
>NW_011491978.1:15769-16842 GCF_000754665.1 Bison bison bison | reverse complement strand
GGAACCTTCTCTCAACCACTATTTCATTGGCTCTGAGATTGTGCCCTAATCCATGTGTATAGTTCTCTGTTCTAAGCTTGCTGGGGAGAAGACAGTGCTGACTAAAATGGGAAGAGAAGGATTTATCAACGGAGATCTGGGGGACAGCTAGACCTGAGTCACACAAAAAATAAACAGTAAGCAAAATTGTCCTTTGGCAGGGGGAGGGGACTATTCTTTAATTGGAAACAGAGCCTAAAAACTAGCATTGCTTAAGAAAGAAAAGAAGCAGAGGAGATGGCAGGGGAGAGTCAGTATGAAAAACACTCACTAATAGCAATATACATACACCAAAATTGATACAGAGAAATATGGAGACACAAGGCTAACCCCTTTTGCCCCTTAAGTTTGAAATCTACACCTTTTCTGAAATGTCCATTATGGTTAGGCATCTTGCTAAGCGAGTTATATCCATTAGTAATAATACAATAAAACTGTGAGGTAAGTATTATTAGCCTCACATTACAGATAAGGCACTGGAGCTCAGACTGGTCAGCTGACTTTTCTAAGATCACAAACAGTTACAAAGGAAGATGACTATGAACCCAGGTCTGTCTGATTCTAAAGCCTACACACATTTCTACTCATTATACTGTATACCTAGTCTCTCTCTCCTGGAAAGTGAGAGTTGATTTGGGGTAGGGGGATAGGTAGTTTGCAAAACCATGGGAGATCTGAAAGATTCAACCTGTGAGTTTTCACAGAAATATTTGTACATGGGTGCAGTATGGGCAGCATATGGTACCATGAAAAGACAGTGGATTAATGGACTATGAATTCCATACAGTTTGGGCTCCAGAAGTAAACTGCTATATAAGCAAGTCATGCCACTTTCCCAAGCTCTCAACTTTATGCTAAGAATTGCAGATAAAGATGCTAAAATTTGGCACTTGATTCATCAAGGGAAGACCAATGCATAACAGAACAAAACTGCTAAGGTTGCTCAGGTCTATTGTCACAAAGTAACCTCCTACCAAATTAAAGATGGAAGCAAAGGATAGGCCCTGGCCCCAGAAATAGAAATTATTTCAAAA
>NW_011491978.1:15299-15669 GCF_000754665.1 Bison bison bison | reverse complement strand
CAAAACCAAGCAGATCAGGAAGGCAAACCTCAGTATAAAGCTTTCTTGGTAATCACAAATACATGCTATAGCTGAGTTACGTCTGACAGGCAAAGTGCCCAGAGTGCTACAACCTACCCATAGTAGGTATTTGATAAATAATTATAAAATGAAATTGAGTAAGGGAAAACACACCTAGAGAGGACAATGAGAAACTGAAAATGAAAAAAAAAAAGGTGTTCTCAAATGTTCAGCCTATCACTTGGCTCCTAAAAGCCAGTTGCTATTGCAGGAAACACATGATGTTATTTACATTTCTAACCACGACTGGCAAAAACCAATTTGGTATGGTGTAAAGGACTATAGATTTTGAAATCAAATAAACTTGGAT
>NW_011491978.1:11845-13088 GCF_000754665.1 Bison bison bison | reverse complement strand
TGACTATCCTTATTTTTTAAAATCTTTTTTGGTTCTTACTTTTCTTAAAAAAATCTTTCTCCTCTTACCATTGATGCAAAGAAAGATGCTCATTCTTCTTAGCTCTCAATTCTACAGGAGCAGTTGAAGATTTGCTCTACTAACTTGAGACCAGTGAAAAACCAAGAGCACTTTTCCTGCAGAGAAATGAGTGTAGAGGACACGGAGATTGCCTGTGCCAGTGAATTCTCTATGGTTATTACAGAGAAATGAACTATAAGCGAGGGCAGGGGGAGAAGGGGGCGACAGAGAATGAAATGGTTGGATGGCATCACTGAATCAACAGACATGAGTTTGGGCAAACTCCAGGAGATAGTGAAGTACAGGGAAGCATGGCGTGCTACAGTCCATGGGGTTGCAAAGAATCAGACAGGACTTAGTGACTGAACAACAACATGTTTGCCTACAATCCCTAGGGTTTTCCTGATGGGCAGAATTTCCACCTTGGCATTCTCAACTGATGAGGTTTTTGATTTCTTCAGGTCTTTCTCACCTGAAAACACGGTGTAAGACTCTTTTCCAGGCTCGTGATTCACTGAAGTGTTTTTAGCTACGAGAAGCAACTTACGTAATGAAAAATAACAAAAGAAATGCAAACTGGAAACCTCATGAGCTTTGAGTAAGTGTGAAAGGAGATAATCTTTCTGACCCCAAAATGTGAAAAGTACATATACATGTCATCTCCTCATTCAAGGACTTAGGGTTGTTTTGGGATGCCCTTTGGTCTGTCTCAGTTTCCTGAGTCTCACATATATATTTCCTCTAAATAGCATGTTCAGAAGTAAAAGGACATGTTCATTGACGGCTTGAAACTAGGGTAGGTATATGGATATTTAGATAACAGAAGGTAGTTCTGGACTGAATGGATATGAAAGTCAAAGCAAGAAATGGTAATTAGAATAAAAGGTGTCAGTGAAGGAATTTTTCAGTGTGTAAAATATTTTATTATATAGAAAAATGTTTCAAGCATATATTTTGCATTAAGCAGAAAATACTTTGTATACTCTGATTTATCCTTACAACATCACACAAAGGCAATGTTGTTGTTCAGTCACTCAGTCATGTCTGACTCAGTTGTGTCTGATTCTTTGTGACCCAATGGACTGCAGCACGCCAGGCTTCCTTATCCTTTACTATCTCCCAGAGTTTGCTCAAATTCATGTCCACTGAGACAGTGATGCCATCTAACCATCTTATCCTCTGT
>NW_011491978.1:11141-11745 GCF_000754665.1 Bison bison bison | reverse complement strand
TTTTTTTAATTAAAATTGAAAAAAAAAAAAAACTAAAAAAAAAAAAAAACCCACAACTATGAGAAACACAGTTTTCAAAGGCAGCTATAATCTGCCATAACTAAAGGTGGCATTTTATTCTACTGATAGTATTCCTATTATCCCAGGCCAATTATCTAGGAGGAAATCATTAGCTTTTAGAAGTCTAACCTTGCAAACTTAAAACTAGTTAAATGAAATAAACAGAAATATCATAAGGCAATTTTGCCACATAACTAACTAAAATCAGGGTTTTATCATACCAGCTGACTAGATCTTTTACAATGGACAGAACCCAGAAGTCTGCAACTATCCATATAATAGCTTCTGCATGTATTTGTCCTAAAGCAAAAATTCCAACCCCTTCTTATTCTACCTTGCCATTGATGTTCCTTGGGCTTTCAAGGAAAGTCTAAATGTACAGCTATACAGTGAAAATGGGCAAATGTATCTTTTCATTACATGTGTCCCTTTCAAAACCTTAAGATGGTTAGAGTGGACTTCACAGTCAACAAATCCACCACCTTGCCCATGGCAATGGAAGAAGACTATATACGTAAGTTATCTCATCCAAATGACTATCCTT
>NW_011491978.1:9929-11041 GCF_000754665.1 Bison bison bison | reverse complement strand
TCACATCAGGTGGCCAAAGTATTGGAGCTTCAGTTTCAGCATCAGTCCTTCCAATGAATATGCAGGGTTGATTTCCTTTAGGATTGACTGGTTTGATCTTGCAGTCCAAGGGACTCTCAAGAGTCTTCTCCAATACCACAGTTCGAAAGCATCTATTCTTCGACACTCAGCCTTCGTTATGGTCCAACTCTCACATCCATACATGACTACTGGAAAAACCAAAGCTTTGACTATATGGTCCTTTGTCGGCAAAGTGATGTCTCTGCTTTTTAAAATGCTATCTAGGTTTGTCATAGTTTTTTTTCCAAGGAGCAAGTGTCTTTTAATTTCATGGCTGCAGTCACTGTCCTCAATGATTTTGGAGCCCAAGAAAATAAAATCTGTCACTGTTTCCACTGTTTCCCCGTATATTTGTCATGAAGTGATGAGACCAGATGCCATGATTTTAGTTTTGTGAATGAGGAAGTAGGTAATCATTTTTGTAACTCACTGCCTCAATAGGTACACTTAGTGCTTTTCCTTCTCCAAGTTTAAAACGTAGCAAAATGTCATATTTTCTCAGTAGCATCTACGTCTAAGAATGTGAAAGTGTGTTATAGACCATGGTCATTTTGTAGTATCATCACTTATATGCTTTTTCAGAATGTGTGCAGACATATATTAGTCTAGGTATAAACCTTTTAGTAAATTTATATAAATAAGTAAAAATGATCTCATTCTCCTGGGCCCAAATGCCTTCAGGAGCTCATTGATACAATTCAACAAAGAATCCTGAGGAAGATTACTGATAACATTCTTTTTTCTCTTTTTAAATTCTGATGCAAACTACAGCCCCCAAAGAAGCTTCCTGAATCAAAATATCTGATTAATTACCTGAAGTTTAATGTCACAAGGCCATTTCTCCATGTTATAAACAACCAGGAGCAACTGAAAGCTATGAAATATGTGAAAAATACATTTTTTAAGTCCCAAGAAAGTGTTCTTGAGTACTTTTCATGAGTTTAAGATGTAATTTATTGTCATCTATTTTCTGAATGGAATATGAAGTCGCTCAGGCTTATACAAGCATATTTAAATGAAAGTGTAAAACCTATTTTAAAAGACAAATATAA
>NW_011491978.1:7890-8332 GCF_000754665.1 Bison bison bison | reverse complement strand
GTGACCCCATGGACTGCAGCCTACTAGGCTCCTCCGTCCATGGGATTTTCCAGGCAAGAGTACTGGAGTGGGTTGCCATTGCCTTCTCCAAATATATATACTGCTGCTGCTGCTACTGCTAAGTCGCTTCAGTCGTGTCCAACTCTGTGCGACCCCATAGACAGCAGCCCACCAAATATATATACAATGTCATATAAATCTGTGAAATTTCTACCTTAAAAATTATGTGGCCAGACATAAAATGCTTGACACATCTACTTTTAGTAAGTTGCCAACATGAATCAAAATTGAGTAAAATGGGACTCAGAGCAGGACAGTGGTTTTCGGTATTCCATATGAGGACAGTCAGATTCCATGAGTTTATATCGCCAAGCACTGACTAGTTGTCATTATCAGCCTTTGAAACTCAATTGGGAGGGATTGGGGGCAGGATGAGAAGGGG
>NW_011491978.1:6619-7790 GCF_000754665.1 Bison bison bison | reverse complement strand
TTTCCTCTGGCCCCGCCTCTTACTCTTAACCCATAGCATCCACAAATCTGTTTTCCATCGCTATCATTTGTTATTTCACAATTGTTACATAAATGGAATCATTCAGTTCATATTATTTTAAGATTGACTTTTTACACATAGGATAGTTTCCTTGAGGTTGTATTGTTCAGTAGTATTCAATGGTATGCATGTACCACCATTTCTTTAGCCATTCAATTTAATGAAAGACATCTGGGTACTTTCCAGTATTTGGCTATTATGAATAAAGCTGCTATAAACATATGTGTACACATTTCTGGATGAAAATAAGTTTTTATTTCTCTGGAATATATGCCCAAGTATACAATTGCTGGGCCATACGGTAAACCTACTTTTGGCTTGAAAAGAAACTGCCAAACTATATTTCACAGTGCCTGTACCACTTTACATTCCCACCAG
This sequence comes from Bison bison bison, assembly GCF_000754665.1. Lineage (NCBI taxonomy): Eukaryota > Metazoa > Chordata > Mammalia > Artiodactyla > Bovidae > Bison > Bison bison. Next base: position 7,352 of record NW_011491978.1, on the reverse strand, counting down.
CAATTTATGAACGATCTAGTTTCTCTATATCCTCTCTAGCATTTGGTCGTGTCACTATTATTTTACTTCACAGGTATGTAGTAACCTATTACTGTGGTTCTCATTGCATTTCCCTAATGGTTAATGATATCGAACATCTTTTCATATACTTATTTGCCACCTGTATATTCTCTTGGATGAAATGTCTGTATATGTCTTTTGCCAATTTTCTAATTGGATTTTTTGTTTTAAAATGTTGAGTTTTTAGAGTTCTTTATACATTCTAATAACAAGTCCTTTGAGATATATATATATGATTTGAAAATATTTCTCCCAGTCTGTAATTTGCCTTTTCATCCTCTTAACAAGATCTTTCACAGAATAAAAATTTTACATTTTGATTAAGTCAAGTTTATTACCTTTTATTTTTATGGATCTTGCTTTCGCTATCATATTGGTAAATGCCTATTTTATAACACGTTTTGAGAACACATTCACCATGACTATCTGCTTCTTTCTTGCCTTGGAAGGCTTTTCCGTGTGTGTGTGTGTGTGTGTGTGTGTGTGTGTGTGCGCGTGCGCACCGGTCTGTCTAGAAGAATTTGAGCTTTTGTATAACTACTAATTATTTGTATTACTATGTGGCTCCTAGAACTGCATATAATACTATAAAATACACCTAGTGAATTTTGAGAGTTTATTTACCATGCCTGATATGAGCAGGGTAGAAATAGCTCATAAAATTACAATTTCT
>NW_011491978.1:4673-6519 GCF_000754665.1 Bison bison bison | reverse complement strand
AAGGGGACGACAGAGGATGAGATGGCTGGATGGCATCACTGACTCGATGGACGTGAGTCTGGGTGAACTCTGGGAGTTGGTGATGGACAGGGAGGCCTGGCATGCTGTGATTCATGGGGTCGCAAAGAGTCGGACACGACTGAGCGACTGAACTGAACTGAACTGAGGGCTATATCTCTGATATTTTGGCTTAGTGTTTAACACTATTTGACAAATTCCAGTTATTTTCCCCTTTGAGATTGGGGCAAACAGATAGTCCAAGTGACTTACTTGGATTCCTAGTGGGAAATCCTTTCAGAGTCAGGAATGAAGGGTAGTAACCCAACTTTTCTGGATTCTTTTTGGAAATCCTTCAGGATATAAATGCTGCTTTCTTCCAAAGGAGTGACTTTAAAGGTGATCTAAAAATAACTTAAGTACTAAATAAACCACCTCTACTTCAGTCCATTCCCAGATAAACATGGTGGGAAATTTATTTGGAACCATTAAGCAAAACCATCATCAAAGATCCTTTGACCCTTGGTTAAATGCAAAATAAATAGATCTCTAGTCACCTGGACAACTCAAATGCAAGAGCTATTTGTGTGGTATTTCCAAACTTTGAAAGAGAAATTAGGCATCTGGCAGGAACTATGTTCTTTTTAGTTGTTATTCTTTTTAAGCTTTTACCAAACCTCCTTTCTCCCCTCCTCTTTTTCTATCCCATGCCCAGTTACCTCCATTTTATAGCTTCTAGTCCCAATATCTTTCCCCAGGCCACAAATGGCTGGTCTGATGTTGAGATATTTAATCTTCTGGGAACTTCTCAAAGAGTTCTGGTTTGAATTGGTCCTTTTTGTAACCAGCCTGGTCTGCTTAGGGACATCTGGAGGTGGGAATTTTTTTCTAAACAAATTGCTCTATTAATTCTTCTGAGAATGCCCCTCCTAGGACTTGACTTAAAAATATAATGCTAGACACCTACACAAAATACTAACCCACACTTGTAGGAAGAAAAGCACACATACATCACCAGGGGCGAATCCATATGAAACTGCATAAGTATACAACAGACATAAATGGACTCAATAACGCATAGAAGGGGTGCAGTAGGGGGTGATGAGCTTCAAAATAGATTCTCCTGTACTTCTTAGGGCCTGTAAAGTCTTCGTAGCTATCAGGGCCTCATGCTGAGCACTGGATGACCATGTTCCCTTAAAAGTGGTGACTCAGAAGATCAGGCGCCTACTGTGAGTCACTGTGGAAGGTGCCCCAACAGTAAACCACACTGCAATCCATAAAAGCTAAGGGCTCCATCCTGCCCCCTGACATGCAATTCTTCCTGCAGGATTCACTACAAATAGTGGCCTTCACTGCCCTAGAGGGACTGCAGGGACCTGTGATGTTGGGAGGGGTAGAGAGTTGCCCCTGTATCCACCCTAACAAAATAATTGCCAGGATATCAGAATGAACTGAGTGGTATCTTTACCTGTAATGATTCTTTGGACCGTTTTCCTATAGCAAGGGCAGGGTAAAGCAGAGGTCATTATCATCAGCCCATACCATCAGTAGCCTGCCCACACTAGTTTTGTTTCTCACAAAGAATATCAATTTATTTCTTTGTTGAGGTCATCACTACACTACTCCTGTGAGGCAGGAAGTTCAAGCTCTGGACTGTAACATGCTAAACTACTGCTGACACCAAAACCCAGGAACCATGTGCTCCCTAGGATGGCAGCCCAGGGAGGGGTCAGAGGGAGAAATAACAGCATCTGAGATATTACCCACTTGGAGCCCCCCTCCTCCGTCACTCCTCCCACATTTCTCCTCCTGAAGCAGAAGCTGGGAAAGGCCTACCTGAAGATGA
>NW_011491978.1:660-2356 GCF_000754665.1 Bison bison bison | reverse complement strand
GAAGCTTTTCTTCATCCTCTAGGCTTCTGATTACCTCATTCCATCACATACTGGTTGTTGAATTTCCAGCTTCCATTGATAATCCACAGAGTGCCAACTCAGAGGAACTGAGGGGTGATGGGAACTCAGATGTTGCTGCCCTGACTTTTGATACTGCCCTCCGTGTTCCATTGGTGAGATTTAAGTGGTACCTTTCCACTGAGTGCCATCCATGGACAGAACTTGATGCTGTTGCAGGATGACACATAAACTGGATTTGTTCATGCTTCCCAGAAGTGCAGTGCTGTATATGTACTGTCATTTATAATAATTTGCCTGTCTCCTGAGGTGTGTGCTTAGCAAATGTAACCATTTAACCATAGCAGTATCTAAATCACTATCCTTGGAATTTAAGTGTTATTTTTAAACTACCAAGTCCAAGAATTTCTCAGAAGACAAGAGATGTGCTCTGCTATGAACCTCCTTCATAAAATCTCAAGGCTACTTGGCACCATGGATTAAATACCTAAATCTGTTTTTATTTCACCTAGAGATGGAGAGTTGGTTATACATGATATGATTCTCTATGAGGAGTCTTAGGATCTTGGAGATCTTGTCAAAAAGCCAAACTTGATATCAGAGTTCAGGTCTCTTAATAGCAAACATTGTTGTATTATCAGTGCATAAACATCCGTGTTCTTAGATATAAATCCACATGTCAGAGAGTGAGCCTGCCATTACTGCTATGCTACAACCTCAAATTACAAAGCAATACTAAGAAAATATCATATCTGCTTGAAAAATCTCCCTTGGAGAGTCTCCAAGTGAAAAAAAAGCCTCTTTCAGGACTTAGGCTCCTGTGGCAACTTCTACAAATATTAGAATCAACTTAACACTAGACTTTGTAAATTCTCATTTCGCTTGATCATAAAAGTTCATCATGAACTTGATGTTCAAAGGAAGATCACTCAAGTGTTACTAACATTCTTGCTGGAGGCCAGCCCAAATTAACTTGGTACCAATTCTATGTACCCTGGAGATTATGATTATCTATCTATCTATCTATATCTATGTGTGTTAGTTTCTCAGTTGTATTTAACTCTTTGAGATCCCATGAAATCTTTTTCCTCCCATGAAGAAAGAGAAGGCCAACTGCTACTTTGCTTTCCCCTCACTTTACCCCAGAGTTAGAAGGAAGCCATATGCCAGAGGACAGATATCCTCTGTAGCCTGCCAGGCTCCTCTGTCCATGGGATCTCCCCAGCAAGAATACTGGAGTGGGTCACCATTTCGTTTTCCAGGGGATCTTCCCAACCCAGGGATGGAACCCAGGTTTCCTGCATTGCAGGTGAATTCTTTACCAGCTGAGCCACCAGGGAAGCCCTATCTATAACTATCTATCCTATCTGTCTTCTCTATCACCTATCATCTATCTATGCATTTATTATCTATGTATCTATCATCTCTATTTATGTATCTATGCATCTATCATCTATGTATCTGTATCTATTAATCTATCATCTATCTATCAACTATCTACCTATCATCTCTCTCTATGCCGTGCTGTGCTTAGTTGCTCAGTTGTGTCCGACTCTTTGCCACTCCATGGACTGTAGCCTGCCAGGTTCCTCTGTCAATGGGAATTCTCCAGGCAAGAATACTGGAGTGGATTGCCATGAGATCCTCCTGGGGATCTTCCCAACCCAGGGATTGAACC
>NW_011491978.1:0-560 GCF_000754665.1 Bison bison bison | reverse complement strand
CTCACACATAAGATTGCTTTCAAATTAAAATTGCTGCTTTCCTGGGGGAAAAAATCCTGAGAGATATCAGTAGCTCAAATGTCAGGCAGAATTGAAATAATTAACTAGAAATTTAGAATTCTATAATTAGTTAATACGAATGAAATATCTGCTCTTACCAATAAATTATGGCAACAGGAGAGAATTTATTATGAAAGAAGTCAGAGATGCAATTACTAAGTGCTCAAAAATACTTGTTGAATTGAATTGCAAGTCTCTCTCTTGACATGCCCTTCTTAATTTAACTAGAAGAGAGCAGCAGTAAATAAAGGGGAGGGGGTCTATGACTCTGATGTTAAGATTTGTTGAAAAGCAACCATAGGGGGACTTCCCTGGCAGCCCAGTGGTTGAGACTTTGCCTTCCAATGCAGGGGGTGCAAGTTTGATCCCTGGTTGGGGAGCTAAGGGACTTCTACGTATTAATTTTATACCGTGTGACTTTACTAAATTCACTGATTAGCTCTAGTAATTTTTCTGGTGGTATCTTTAGGGTTTTCTATATATAGTGTCATGTCGTCTTC
>NW_011491977.1:19295-19786 GCF_000754665.1 Bison bison bison | reverse complement strand
ACTAAAAAAAAAAAAAAAAAGAACTGCTTGGGGTTGAATGTAGGGCTTTGGCCCAACTGGTACCTACATTACCTAAGACAACTCCACTGGTGTGTGCAATATACTTACAACTGTTGACAAATACATAAATTATACTTAATGCAAAAGTCTATAAGTGAACAACAGCAAACAATGATGATTAACATTCATAGGACATTGACTTTCTGCCTGCAAATTACTTTCCTTGCACTGACACATGTAAAACTCACATCAACTCCACAGATTAGGTATTATTATTATTGCTACTTTATAGCTAAGGAAACCGAAGTTTATAAAGTTTGAAAAACTTATCAAGACAGAAGATGGCAGAGTATAGTCTGTTTGCTTATTGAATTGAAATCAATCTTTAGGCCAGCTTTTCTCAAACTTGAGCATGCATCAGGATCAGCTCCTAGAGGGCTTGCTAAAACACCTGGAGTGGACTGTGGAATTAGCATTTCTAGCAAGTTCTC
>NW_011491977.1:18272-19195 GCF_000754665.1 Bison bison bison | reverse complement strand
TTGAAGAACTTCTGATCCATTAAGTTGAATAAGATTCCCCAGGGTATCTTGCTAAAAGGCAGACTCCTCTGATTTAGTAAGTCTGGAGTGGGGCCTAAGACACTGCATTTCTAACAAGCTCCTCGATGGAATGTATCTCAAACATAAGAATAGCAGCAAAATGCCTAGCAAAGTTGTGCTCCACTGAATGCAAAGATATCCGGCTGCTGAGACCTTCTGGTTTGGCTGGAGTCAGAGCAAGCACCAGATCAAATCAAGATGACATCAGCCATTCAGCCCCATTGAGAGTGTTATATCCTGTCTCTGGTGAGGCAACAGCTGAAATCCTAATTTCTCTTACCAGGCCTCACTACACGAAATGCTCAGCACTTCCTAGCATAGAATATTGTGCCCTCTGGACAGACTGTTGGATTCGATGAACCCTCAGTAATCCCATGTTTACCAGCATTGCTCAGTGAAATCAGATTTCAGAGGACAGCATATTCTTCCATATGGTGTGCATGGGACTAAGCCTTGCCAATTAATTTTCTAAGTCATCAGGCATTCCCCTCTCCCTCCACCACCAGAATTCTGATTTGTACCAGGCATATGTTATTCAATGACATCCTCCCCTCTTCCTGTCCATGCTAGCAATTCACCAAATATCACCATCTTCTTCCCTATTGGTCTGCCAATCACAGCCTTCTGTGCTATTAGGTGCAGTCTCGTGACTGGGTTGTCACCAATGGAATGTAAGTAGAAATGATGTGTGTGGCATGTGGACCAGGCCCATAAAAATCTCTCCCCACTCTTCTAAGTGCTTTCCCCTCTGCCAACTTTGTGCAAATATGCTCAGCAACTTGGAAGCCATGTGCTACAGATGGTAGAGCCACAAGATGGAGAGGGAGCTTCCTGCCAATTATGAACACTTCTTTTTTGTCTTT
>NW_011491977.1:14528-15892 GCF_000754665.1 Bison bison bison | reverse complement strand
ACATAACCTCATGGGAACCTTAAATGAATGAATACATGCATGCATGCATGATAATAGGCTCAGTTTCTTTATTCTTTTTTTGCCACACTAGTGGTATGTGGGATCTTAGGTCCCCAACCAGGGATCGAATCCACATCCCTAGCAGTGTCTTAACCACTGGCCCATGAGGGAAGTCCTCGGCTTCTTCCATGCCTATTTCCTTACACTTATAACTTATTTGTATCCTCAGAATTTTTAATTTTTATTATCTTGAAAAATTATATAGCCAAAAAGTATATGCAATATATAAGTATATTTGAGGATAATAAAATGCACATCTCTGCACGCACAACCAAGCTGAAGATAAAAAACATTCTAGGATGTTTGAAGTGCCCTGTGTACCCCTTCTTAGTCTCATATTTTTACTCGCCCACCTCCAAAAGGTATTCAAAATCATTTTAATTATTCCCTTGCTATCTTCTTCGCCTTACCCCAGAGTTCCTCAATAGTGGCACTACTGACATTTTTGATGGGATAATCTTTTGTTGTGAGGGGCTGTCCTATGCTGTTATGAGTTGAATTATACCCCCCCCCACACACAAGATGTAGTGAAGTCCTAACTCCCAATACCTCAAATCTGACCTTATCTGAAAAATAGGGTGGTACTAGAGTAATTAGTTAAGATAAGGTTATACTGGAGTAGGGTGGGTCTTTAATTCAATGTGACTTGTGTAATATAACTCTATATATTAATACATGGAAGTATACATGTGTCCTTCTATGACTTGCTGCCTTTTTGATCAGTGTTATGTGTCCAAGATTCACCCAGGTTGGTGTATGGAGCTGGTGTATATTCATTTTCTCTGCTGTATGGCATTCCATGCTGCCAATATGCCTAGTTCCCCACTCCTTCCATACAGGGAAAAGATGGAGACAGGGAAGTTTCTCAGCTGTCTCTTCTGTGTTGTGGGTACATTTCTTGTTCACCCTAACACCAAAGGTGAAATGCTTCAGGATCCTCGCCTTATGGATGGTTCTCCTATTAAGATCTCTACCTTAGTGCTCCCTAGGCTTTACTGTCTCCCAACCCTTGTCCCCAGCCCCATGAAGACTCTAAAACAGAACTTGAGAGTCACCTTACCTTCCCCTTTGACCTTTGTAGATTTCCTTCTTGCTTGCCAGCTTAGGAAGTGCATTTTTCCAGAACTCTCATCAGGACTCTTAGAACTGAAGAAAGGTGTTCTTCTCTTCCAAGAAAAAAGAAAATAAATTCTTGGAACTGAACTGATTAGTCTGGTAAATCTTAAGACGTCTTAGAGTTGAACACTGAAACACCTCAGTTCAGTTCAGTTCAGTCACTCAGTCGTGTCTGACTTTGCAACCCC
>NW_011491977.1:13359-14428 GCF_000754665.1 Bison bison bison | reverse complement strand
ATTGCTGAAGCCTGGCTTGGAGAATGTTGAGCATTACTTTACTAGCGTGTGAGATAAGTGCAATTGTGCAGTTGTTTGAGCATTCTTTGGCATTACCTTTCTTTGGGATTGGAATAAAAACTGACCTTTTCCAGTCCTGTGGCCACTTCTGAGTTCTCCAAATTTGCTGACATATTGAGTGCAGCACTTTCACAGCATCATCTTCAGGATTTGAAATAGCTTAACTGGAATTCCATCACCTCCACTAGCTTTGTTCATAGTGATGCTTCCTAAGGCCCACCTGACTTCACATTCCAGGATGTCTGGCTCTAGGTGAGTGTGAGTGATCACACCTTCGTGATTATCTGGATCATGAAGATCCTTTTTGTACAGTTCTTCTGTGTATTCTTGCCATCTCTTCTTACTATCTTCTGCTTCTGTTAGGTCCATACCATTTCTGTCCTTTAACAGTATATTTACCGCTAACCACCATCTTTCATGAAGCATAAGGAAATCTTGTACCAGCTATGGAAGACTGCCCGTCCAGCATTTCACTTATCCACCACATTACTATTCATTACTTAACTGAATAATTTCACCATTAAGCACACATCCATCCTTGAGCCTAGTTCCAGGAGAATCCACTTTGCTTTATGTACAGAATCAGAAACACTGAGCTTAGACGCATGATCTGCATTCCTACTCCAAATTTATAGAGGTCATGTGCCCCCTCTGCATTTTGTTGAGATTTCTAGGGCTGTTCCACAATTTCAGGGTCCAATCATCTTCCTGGAGAAATTTCACTACTTGCCTTGTAGAAGCTGCACAATCAAGCCAGAAGCCACCTCTGGGGCATCCTTACCTATCAAGAGATTTAAATCCAAAGCAAGAGGCAAACTTTTATGCAAAATGAATAAAACAAAACCAGGTTGGGGAGGAAAGGAAGACTGCAAATATTCTGACATATTTCAAATGCCAAAAGCCCACAAGTCTATTTTCATGCATGCATGTATTCATTCATTTAAGGTTCCCATGAGGTTATGTTTGAATGTGTTATTTTGGGTCTCAGTCAGAAGCAATGGTAAAAAAT
>NW_011491977.1:12819-13259 GCF_000754665.1 Bison bison bison | reverse complement strand
CATCTCCAATCCCCAGAAAATGCTCCCCTTTCCCTCTCCCTTTAAACTACACTCTGTGTCTGAACTTTCAGCATGTTTTCACTTCCCAACAAGCCTTTCACCAAACAGCTTTCACTCATGTCATCACGATCTCCAACCACTAAAACCCACGGAAACTCTTCTGCTCCCAACCTTCCTGAGCTCCTGGCATCATTAAATGCATCCCTTCCAAAAGCATCCTCGGGACTTCCCTGGTGCTCCAGTGGCTAAGACGCTGCACTCCCAATGCAGGGGGCCTGGGTTCAATACCCAGTCAGGGAACTAGATCCCACATGCTACAACTACAAAATTCTGCATAATGCAACTAAAAGACCTCGTGTGCTGCAACTAAGACTCAGGGCAGTCAAATAAATAAGTAAATAAGACCCAGAGGGATGGTATGGGGAGGGAGGTGGGAGGGG
>NW_011491977.1:12285-12719 GCF_000754665.1 Bison bison bison | reverse complement strand
ATTGCTTCCACCCCTGTCATTTGTCTCTCTCAACATCTTTACCCTGATTTATTGTCCTGTACTTAAAATGACATTGTTTACTTATTTTTATAATCTTATAATAAAAGTATTATATTAATTTTGATAATATATAAATTATTTACTTTAGCCTAATTACATTCTTTCTTCTTAACAAGAAGATCTTGGTTACCTCTGTATTTAAGCTTCTCTCACAGTCTGTCATACAGTACCTGCTCAATAAATATTTGCTGAATAGTGAATGGATATATGAATGCAGAATTGGAATTTGAAAGAAAAATAAATATATATATTTTTTACTCGAAAGTATGTGCTATTATTTAACTATTTCAACTCATTTTCTGCATTCATAATTAGGGACCAGGTAACATTAATGTAGCATTTAGTAGGACCAGTACTCTCCACATGAATAAGAC
>NW_011491977.1:9623-10672 GCF_000754665.1 Bison bison bison | reverse complement strand
TATGGGGAGGGAGGTGGGAGGGGGGTTCAGGATGGGGAACACGTGTACACCCGTGGTGGATTCATGTTGATGTATGGCAAAACCAATACAATATTGTAAAGTAATTAGCCTCTAATTAAAATAAATAAATTTAAATTAAAAAAAAAAAACAGAAGCATCCTGTTCATGGTGCTAGCATGACACCAGTTTTTCTGCTTGTCTCCCTAAGGCTCTGAATGCTCCCTCAGAACCCCGTTGTCTCTTCTATTTCACCTTGAAGTGTAGTTCGTCCCCTTTGTTTCTCCCCTTTCTTCTTCCTCCCCATTTTCTAACCACGTCATTCATTCTCTGGCCTGTTTTAGCCATTGCACCTCCCTCGGCCACGGGTAGAAGACCTGTATGCCTAACTCTTAACTCTCCATCTTCATCCAGTTGTGGCAGAAGCACCTCCATCTTAACATGTTGCAAACCGGATGTGCACTCTTTCTCCCATCCTAGGGATTCCTCTCTTTGGGGATGGTCCCACCACCTACCCACACAGTTTATCAGGAATCATTTCTGATACTCCTTCTTCATGTCCACATCCCAACCAGACAGTTAAACATCTGACACTGTACTCCACTCTATTCCCATGGCCCCATTAGTCCTCACTTGCTATAACAATATAAGCTTCCTTAAAAGCAATTTGTCTCCATCAATTAGTTTACTAAAGATATCATTTTAAAACCCAAATCTGCTCATGTTTAAGCATTTCAATTTCTTTCAACTGCTGTTAGTATAAGACTCAAAATTCTTACCTGGGTATTTCACATTCTCATTCTTCCCTCCAATCCTCTGCCCATACCCGACATAGAAAACTCCCATTATGAAACTCTCAGTTTAAGTATATTTTCCACTGTAAACCCCTATCCTGATTCCCAGATAGGTGAGAGCTCCATTATCTGCTTTCTTAGCAGACTCTATACACGGACACCACCAGATGGTCAACACGGAAATCAGATTGATTATATTCTTTGCAGCCAAAGATGGAGAAGCTCTATACAGTCAGCAAAAACAAGACCAGGAGCTGA
>NW_011491977.1:8523-9523 GCF_000754665.1 Bison bison bison | reverse complement strand
GGCCTGTGCTCCACGACAAGAGAAGCCACCGCAATGAGAAGCCTGTGTACTGCAGCGAAGAGTACCGCTCACCGCAACTAGAGAAAAGCAATGGAGACCCAGCACAGCCAAAAATAATTAAGTAATTAATACAATTTTGAATAATGCCAGTGAATACAGGCATTACAAAAGGAGCATGCAGAAGCCTGGACTTATGGCGCCCAGTTTTGATGTACTGCAGACTGCTCTAAGAGGAACTAAGAGGAAATCTAAGTACCTACCTACAGGACTTCCCTGTAGCTCAAACAGTAAAGAAACTTTCTGTGATGCAGGAGACCAGGGTTCGATCCCTGAGTTGGGAACTTCCTCTGGAAAAGGGAATGGCAATCCACTCCAGTATTCTTGCCGGGAGAATTCCACGGACAGAGAAGCCTGGTGGGCTACAGTCTGTGGGGTCGCAAAGAGTCAGACACGACTGAGTGACTAACACATACACACACACCTACTGTTACATGCTTGGTTGTATATTTTTAAATTATATACATATATTATAGTTCTGATACAGTACATACATTATAAAAGAAAGCAAAATTGCAAACTTAACATGATACAGATGAACTAAAACAGATCTTAAAAGTCTTGCTAATTAGGATGCTTCATATTTTTATTTACCAATATCTTAAACACAACAGAGAGTAGGTACATAAAGAAGGCTGAGAACTGAAGAATTGATGCTTTCAAACTGTGATGCTGGAGAAAATTCTTGAGAGTCTCTTGGACAGCAAGGAGATCAAACCAGTCAATCCTAAAGGAAATAAATCCTGACTATTCATTGGAAGGACTGATGCTGAAGCTGCAATATTTTGGCCACCAGATGCAAAGAGCCAACTCAATGGAAAAGACCCTGAGGTTTACATGTGTTTACATGTGTTCCCCATCCATGGCTGATTCATGTCAATGTATGGCAAAAACCACTACAATATTGTAAAGTAATTAGCCTCCAATTAAAATAAATTTAAAA
>NW_011491977.1:7782-8423 GCF_000754665.1 Bison bison bison | reverse complement strand
GTTGGTGATGGACAGGGAGGCCTGGCGTGCCGCGATTCATGGGGTCACAAAGAGTCAGACACGACTGAGTGACTGAACTGCACTGAACTGAGTACTTCTTAGTACTTGTCACAAGGGTAATAAAGTGATTATAAATAATAACTGTACAAATTATTATTTTATATATGTGTGTCTGTGTAGGAGGATGAAGATTCAATGAGGTCAGCGGTTTGCCTGTGGTTTTTAACCACTTCCTAACCCTTTTCTGCATCAAAGCATGAGGAGAAAAATGATATTTACGAGGGAAACTGGATTAAGAAGGACAAGAGGCTACTTCCGGCCAAAGGCCACCAACCTGTGGTCTCTGGTTGGCTGAGACTCTGCCCTCCACCTTGGGCTGGAGTAATAAATGCGTCAGCATACATGGCTACTGGGCTAGTTGGGAAACTCGCCTTTCCACTGACATTATATCCCTAGGGCTTGCATAGTTTTTCTACTCTAACACATTGCTTTTCCCCCTTGCTAGAGATATTTAAGATGAGTCTAAAGGAAATTTACTCCAAGTCTAAAGTTTACCCAGTAATCATCCAGCAAGGCCTTGGAGATGTCACTAGTTTAGGAGATGAACAAAGAGATTGTAAGTACAAGCCCACATGGGAAGG
>NW_011491977.1:4517-5811 GCF_000754665.1 Bison bison bison | reverse complement strand
GGTAGGGCTATAGTTAAAATATTTGGATGCATATGAATTTGAGCTTGGCACCAGCAGACTTTTGAGCCAGTCCCAGCCCACTGTGAAGAATTAAACAGGGGCCAGTGTACAGGGGCATAATTGGCTCACTTATGTAAAAATGAATCAAAATAAAACTACTCTTTTCCTGCTTTTCCAGAATGGTTCTTTTCCATAAAGGGTTATATTTCCACATCTGATAGTATGGAAAGAGACTCTGGATTCTTTTGCAGCCATGAGACCTTGGGCAAGGTATGTATTCATAAACAGTTTACATGTCGTTTTCCTTATCAGGAAAATGTAGATACTGATAGTGACATTAGAGGTTTGATAAGTAAAAGATTGTATGCATAATAGGGGCCCAGTGTCAAGAATGTAGTAAGCACTCAATAAAATATAACCATTATTATTTATATTTCTGCACATATGTTTTAATATATAAATAGATATAAGCACAACGATAGGATGCTGCCATCTTTGCTTGCCAATAATGGTCAACTCAGGGAATTCTGCGGTGGTCCAGTGGTTAGGACTACACACTTTCACTGCTCATGACCTGGGTTTGATCCCTGGTCAGTGAACTAAAATCACACAAGCCACACTGTGTGGCCAAAACAAAAAAGTCAACTATCAGCACTTTCATACAGTCCAACATAACACACGCCATCTGCAAAACAGAGTCCACACCTTTCCGGGATGGACAAGATATTCTAGTGTAGGGCAGGGGAAAGAAAACTTTTCTTGATGGTCATTTTTCTCATTATAACACAAGGGAACAATCAGATCAGCAAGGAGGAGTGGCCAGTGGCTCCTCTGCCCTCATTTTCTGGTTGTCAGCATATTGTGAAATAGTGCGCTTTATGAAGGCCTATGCAGTGTGTCTCCAGATCATGTTACTGAATGCTAATTAACTTGAATCCCCCAAATGGACAAATGAGTTTAAAAGATACCAGTAAACAACAATAGTATTAATAATAATGCAAGCATGGGGCAGGGGTAGGAAGGATGAGATGTGTATCAGTCATGTTAGAAATGAAAATCAATCAAATTTTTAAAAAAAGGTCAGCCAAGAGAAATTCAAAATGATCAACAAGTTTACTTGAAATAAAGTTTTCATGCAGCACAAGTAAGAATAAAATTCAGCTGAAACTAACACAACACTGTAAATCAACTATACTTCAATAAAAAAATTTGTTAAAAAAGAAAAAAATTCACAAGGGTGAAAGAGGAGAGTGAAAAAGCTGGTTTAAAACTCAACTTTCAGAAAACTAAGATC
>NW_011491977.1:3115-4417 GCF_000754665.1 Bison bison bison | reverse complement strand
ATTTCAGATGAAATAAAGTATTCTGGTTAATCAAAGTTCTGGTTCCTAAAACTTTCACAAGATATAGATTATCTCCTTTTAAGGAATCAAGATTCAGGAAGGTAATATTAAGATTATTCTTAAATACAATCTTAAACTAGTGTAACTGAGCTCTTACTGTATGCTAATCACTTTAGAATATTATCTCTTTTAATTTATTACTACACATATTGTTAAACATGATTCCACTGGAAAAAAAATAATTTGTCCTTTACTTGGGAAAAATAAGATAGACCGATTGGTAGAGATTTTCAAGTGATAAAATGGTTTCTAAGTAAACCATTTCATTATAAATAATGAAAATGAAAGGAAAATATTAACAATTGAACTGCAAAAAACTTAGAACCATGTTGAATATTAAGTAATTCTAGCTTAACTATCTTAATCTTTTTCAACTTTACAGGTAGCCCACTATGAACCATCAAGGAAACTGATACCGTCAAGTACATACAGATAAAATGTATACATTAGCAACTCCAGCACCTGGTGAGAGCAACCTTCCTGTTGCTACATAAAGACCTTTTATAAATGAATAAGAAAAAGACAATGGAGGGGAAAATAGGAAAACCAACTGAACAGGCACATTCCAACAGAGGAAATTCAAATGGTCAATATCATATGAGAAAGTGTTCAACCTCATTGGCAACTAGGTAAACGCAAGTTGGAACTATAAGACGCCACTACATACACATCAGAGTGGCATCTGCCAATACTCATGTATCAGAATGGCAAGGTCTTTTTACATACACGGCTTGGATAGATGTTACTCAATATGCCAGCACATTCGGAAAACTCAGCAGTGGCCACAGGACTGGAAAAGGTCAGTTTTCATTTCAATCCCAAAGAAAGGCAATGCCAAAGAATGCTCAAACTACCGCACAATTGGACTCATCTCACATGCTAGCAAAGTAATGCTCAAAATTCTCCAAGCCAGGCTTCAGCAATACGTGAACCATGAACTTCCAGATGTTCAAGCTGGTTTTACAAAAGGCAGAGGAACCAGAGATCAAATTGCCAACATCTGCTGGATCATCAAAAAAGCAAGAGAGTTCCAGAAAAACATCTATTTCTGCTTTATTGACTATGCCACAGGTATGTCAAAGCCTTTAACTGTGTGGGTCACAATAAACTGTGGAAAATTCTGAAAGAGATGGCAATACCAGACCACCTGACCTGCCTCTTGCGAAATTTGTAGGTAGGTCAGGAAGCAACAGTTAGAACTGGACATGGAACAACAGACTGGTTCCAAATAGGAAAAGGAGT
>NW_011491977.1:0-289 GCF_000754665.1 Bison bison bison | reverse complement strand
AAGGGGACGACAGAGGATGAGATGGTTAGATGGCATCACAGATTCAATGGACATGGGTTTGGGTACAGCTCCAGGAGTTGGTGATGGACAGGGAGGCCTGGTGTGCTGCGGTTCATGGGGTCGCAAAGAACCAGACACGACTGAGCAACTAAACTGAACATGGATGGAGAGCAATGAGAACCCACACACTGTTGATGGGAGTAAATATTATAAAATCACTTTTGAGTGTGTCTGGCAATAAAGCTGAAAATGTGTACAGTCTATGACCTAGTGATTCCAGTTCTTGCTC
>NW_011491976.1:9100-10036 GCF_000754665.1 Bison bison bison | reverse complement strand
TCCTCTCAGGACAGTGGAAGGGTCCTGACCCATTATTAACTAGCGGTCAAGGATGTGCTTGATTTTTCCACAGGATGCAGATTCTCCAATTTAGATCTGGGACAGGCTGATTCACCATGTTGCAGTCCCCCAGACATCCAGTTCCCCCATTGCTTCGATCACAAAAGAGGAGCCCGCCAGAAGGGGAGGCAAGATAAACATCGAGATCCCGGTGGAACCGACGGGGCTGCTGCAGCGTGAACTCCAACCAGGAAATAATTCTAGTTATTCTGTTTTGGCTTGTCTACCCTCTCCTTATGTTTTTCTCTTTACCAATGATTCTGGAAAACTTAATTTACATGTGACTTCCACTGGTGGACCCAATGTAGTGACTTGTGAACAATGCATGCTCTCATTTTGTTTAAACCCTCAATATAATGTTTGCTCCTTTATAGTGTTACAACGTCCACCTTATCTTATGATGTAACCACTTATTGATATGTTAATTATGGTCTCGCTGTGTTACAACTACAAGCTTTAATGTGATCGTGACGATTTGTGGGCTTACTTATTTTAGGAACATCAGCTTTAATAGCAGCAATTGCTTGTTACTGTGGCAGCAATATCATTGACTCAACAAGTGCATACTGCCCAATATGTTTGATACTATGTCTAAAAATGTCTCTTTAACTCTAACAACACAGGAAGTTATAGATAGAAAATTGGAGATGAGAGTAGACGCCTTAGAAGAGGCAATAATGCATATTGGGACTGAGTTCCAGGCTTTAAAAGTGAAAATGGCTCTGTCTTGCCATGCTATTACCGATGGATATGCGTGACATCTTTAAAGGTATAAGAGACAGATTATGAATGGGAAAAAATAAAAAAATCATATCTTAGGTGTTTGGAACAGCTCTGACATTGGTCTGGACTTAGGGAAACTTCATAATCAAATAC
>NW_011491976.1:8041-9000 GCF_000754665.1 Bison bison bison | reverse complement strand
ATATCTGTATACCAAAATGAGATAAGGAGGTTATATATTTATTATTTAAATTTATACAGAGACCTAAACATTAGACCTAAATTAACATATCTCTAAATTTATGTTGTTAAAATGTAAATTTAAAAAATTTTAAAAATTAAATTGACAACTGCTTGACAATTCCTTTGCCATAAAACCCCCATAGGTGTAACTGGGGTAACCAGACAAAAAATTGGTTTTATAGTAAAACGGTCCCCTAGAGTGGGTCCATCTTCCCGCTCAAACTAAAAAGGTAGTGGCTTCTTATCCAGGATTGATAGCTACTTTGATATTAAAGGAAAAAAGTGGAACATTGAATTATTTGGTAAAGAGCCATCAGAAATTGTAATTCCATATAATAAGGAACAATCTGATGCTCTTCTAATGTTTAAAAATTGACAGATTGCTATAAAAAACTATTTTGGTCTAATTTTTACATTATTTACCTTCACATGTTTTGCTAAATTTTATAGCCAGATATCCAGTTATTTTTCCTGTGAGATGTAAACAATCTCCTATTCCAAATGCTCAGATAGCCTTTACTGATGGGCAGCAAACGGTAAAGCCTCCATAGTTACTAAAAATCACCAAAAGGTTCTAGAAACACAGGAAACTTCAGCTGAAAGAGCTGAAATCACAGCAGTCATAGAGGCTTTTGCTATGTTTGCAGATGAGGAATTTAACCTTTATTCTGATTCACAGTATATTGTCAGGTTGTTTCCACACATTGAAACTGCGGTTTTGCCTGAAAATAAAACTACCATATTTCATTTGTTAAGTAAATTACAGCAACAAATTTGGAAAAGAAATAAAATAATTTTTCATTGGACACATTCGGGCTCATTTCAGATTGCCCGGCCCTTTAAATGCTTTTAATGATTTGGCTGACTTGTTAACCAGAAATACAGTGGCTACTGTGATTGAGGGAGGCCAGAGCCTCT
>NW_011491976.1:6297-7941 GCF_000754665.1 Bison bison bison | reverse complement strand
TGATCAGTGCATGCTCACAGTGAAACTAGGGAGAAAGCCTCATGGGTCGTGCCACATTCCGAAAGACACCGATTTCCCCGTCCACTCAAGATAATTCCCGATTCCCAGGCACCTCTTCCAATGTAACCCTGAGGATGAAGTCACAACATGAAGGGGAACTGACACCCCAGTTGCTTCGTCCGGAAAAAGCTGCAGGTTCCAAATAACTTAAAAAGTAGCCTGTCACACCCTGAACAAATATAGAGGCAGGTGGAGTTTCATTCCTCAACACAAGATGAGGCCTGACTCTCCTGTTCCAACTCTGCAGAGACCTTGCGATCTAAGTCATAAATGGAGGGGAATGCTGAGTTTGCCCCCTCCACTCGAGATGAGGCCCTATTCATCCCTGCAGGGATGCGCGGGGAATCCAGAGGTGCTCCTCGCAACGCCAAAGGAGATCTGATTTCCCTGAGGAGACACGAGTGGTCAATTGCCCTGCATCACATGGAAAGGAATGCCAACGTCGCCGTTGCACCTCGAGAGGAGGCTGGTATCTACTTGACAGTGGAGGGGAACCCGGGGCCTTGTAACAATTCGAAAGCCACGTTTTTTGCCATCCACTCAAGATCAGGTCTGATGCCTTGCACCAATTTGAATGTCAGCCGAGAATCAAGTCACAACACGAAGGGAGTTCTGATGCCCCGGTTGCTAATCCGAAAAGAGACCCAGGTCCCAAATTCAACTCGGCTGGAGGCCTGAAACCCAAGACCCAAGTCAGAACAGGAGAGGAACCCTGAATTTCCCGCCTCAACTCGAGATGAGGCCCTATTTGTCCCTGCAGCGATGTGCGAGGAATCCCGAAGTGACCCTCCCAATGCCAAAGGAGACCAGATTTCCCTGAGGAGACACGAGCGGTCCCCCAGGTCGACACACAACTCGAGAGGAACCCTAAGGTTCCCGCCACAACTCCACGCAAACTAAGATTCTCCCCTGCACGCTTGAGGAGGCCCTTTTACACTGCCGCATTTCCAAAGAAAGCCCATGTTTCCCTTGGAACATGAAAGGGTCCTCAACACTTTTTACTATACTCCAGAAGTTTCCCGAGATACCCGTCCCCACTCCAGAGGAATGCTGAGTTTCCTGCCACAAGTCAAGAAAAGCCCCGTTTTCCCCGCCTCAAGTCGAGATGAGGGTCGATAGCTCTGCTTCGCATAGAAAGGAATGCCGACATTCCCGTTGCACTTCGAGAAGATGCTGGTATCTACTTGACACTGGAGGGGAACCTGGGGGGCTTTTCACAATTCGAAAGCCACGTATTTCCCCATCCACTCGAGATCAGGCCTGATTTCCTTGCACCGATTCGAATGTAGGCTGAGAATCAACTCACAACACTAAGAGACTTCTGATGCCCTGGTTGGTAATTCGAAAAGAGCCCCAGGTCCCAAATTCAACTCGTCTGGAGGCCTGAAACCCCTTTGATAACTCGAGAGGAAAGCAGAGTTCCATGCCTCCACACACATCGAGATCTAGTTGTCTGTTTGAAATGGCATACACAGCCCGAGACCCATGTCAGAACAGCAGAGGAATCCTGAGGTTCCTGCCTCAACTCGAGATGAGGCCGTCTTCCATTTCACCAAACCCAGTGGAGTCCCGAGAGGCCCATCC
>NW_011491976.1:4766-5471 GCF_000754665.1 Bison bison bison | reverse complement strand
TGGGATCGAGCCTCAGAAGTCCCCCTGGAAATTCTTGGGCCATCTACCCCCAAAACCAGAGTCTTCCTACTTTCTGCTTTGTGCTCTCACCTACACCTCTGACTTTACACGGGGCTGTCGCCCATTACCTCTCTGTGAAAAAAAGAGTTAGGTTACAGCTCCAGTTAATAATTCCTGGGTGTGACAGTGTTTCAACCTACAAACTCCTTTGGAAGTCCTCTAGCCTGCCTGAATAGGTTTTTCCGGCCACATGTGATTGTTCAGAGCCTCCCACCTGTGAGAGGCAAGAGAGGTTTTAAACTGTCTAAACACAGATTCCTTTGAGTAGTTAAAAGATTGATTAGAAATTGTATTGTTGAAGGGTTTTTCACTTATTGGGCCAATGTTTGCTGCTAAGTCTCCATAGCCCTTACCTACTGTGTCCTTGGCAGGGTATTGATTGATATGATGGGTGTATAGAAATGTAAGTAGTAGACTCAATGTTTGTAACCTTGGACCCTTGAGTTAATTCTTTTCTTGATTGAGCCCACCTCACCTTTGCCCTATAGGAATGAAGCTTTGTCCAGTGCTTTTTTGGAGGCTGGCGCCTGACTTTAGAATAATCACCGTTAGAGAAAAATAAGTTCCTTAAATTGTTAACAGGCCTCCTGGCCAGAAGATGATGTAAATCACCTGAACTTTTGCATATGATAAGTTTGAAAGCCT
>NW_011491976.1:4334-4666 GCF_000754665.1 Bison bison bison | reverse complement strand
CACGAGGTTCCCCCGTCATCGCAAGATGAAGCCCTTTCCCGCTACAGCATCTCAAGAGAAGCCCCACGTTCCGTTTTGAAGTTGGAAATGGTACTTGACACCCTTGATGTGACTCAAAAAGTTCCCCCTGACATAGCGGTCTCACTCGAGAGGAACACTGAGCTTCCCGGCACCACTTCCTCTGAGCCCCTTCTCCCCTCCTGATCTCCACAAGAGGGTCGATTTTCCTGCTTTGCCTGGTAGGGGATCCCGACCTTCCCGTCGAACCTCAGGATGAGGCCGGTCTCACAAAGAAATTCGAGACGTAGACTCATTGGTGGTGCCACATTCCA
>NW_011491976.1:485-3414 GCF_000754665.1 Bison bison bison | reverse complement strand
TCTCAGAGGCACCCTGAGAAGCTCTCTGAGGTCACCAGAACAAGTCGAGGGAACCCAGGGTTTCCTGCCGCAACCCAAGAAAGACCTCGAGAGTCCTTCTTCTACGAATCTAGAGGTCCGATTCCCCTACCACGACTCAATAGCAGTGGCGCGCTCCCCCTCGCCACTCGTATGGAGACCTGACTTCCCTGGCACCACACGAGAGGCTCCCTGAGCTCCACTTCATACCTCGTGAGAAACCCTACACTGTCACCACAGCTCTAGAAAAACCACGAGACTCCCCCGTCATCACGAAATGAGGCCCTTCTTTTCCTGCATGGCCTGGAGAGCAATCCCGAGTCCTCTCTCAAAACTCCACAAGAGGCTTAACTCCCTTTAGGCCACTCACTGTGCTCCAAGAGATACCTGTCACGACTCGAGAGGGGAACGGAGTTCTTTGCTTCCACTAGAGACGAGGCCTGAATCCCTGGGTGAGTCTGCAATGCAACCCCGGGATCCCTGTTGCCCCTGGAGAGGAACATTAGCTTCTGGATACAAGCCTAGTTGAGGTCTATTTGCCCTGCAGTGACTTGAGAGCAATCCCCAGCTCTCCCTCGCAACTCGAATGGAAGATTGGACTTCTCTGGGTACACACCAGAGGCATCCTGAACTCCCCGTCGTAACTCGAAAATCCCGCCCCAATTCGAGGAAAACCACCAGTTCCCCCGTCATCGCAAGATGAAGCCCTTTTCCGATACAGCGTCTCAAGAGAAAGCCCACATTCCGTCTTGAAGTTCGAAACGCTACTTGACATCCTTGATGCAACCCAAAAAGTTACACGACATACCGGTCTCAATCGAAAGGAAATCCAGGTTCCCAGCACCACTTCATCTGAGCCCCTTCTCTACTACTGATCTTGACAGGAGGGTCGATTGCCCTGCTTTGTCTGGAAGGGGTTCCCGACCTTCCCTTTGTACCTCAGGATGAGGCTGGTCTCACGAAGAAATTCCGGACATAGCCTCTTGCATGCTGCCACTTTCCAAAAAACCCCGATTTCCCGGTCCGCTCTTGATAAGAACCCGATGCCCGGATACATCTTCAAATGCAACCCTATAGATGAAGTTACAACAAGTAGGGGCACTGACACCCCAGTGCATCATCCCCAAAAACCCTCAGGTTCAAAATACAGATCGACAAGTTGCCTGTCATCCCGTGAACAACTCGAGAGGCAAGCGGAGTTCCATTCCTCAACACAAGACGAGGCCTGACTGTCCTGTCCCAACTCTGCAGGGACCCTACGATCGGAGTCAGAAATGGAGAGGAATCCTGAGATTCCTGCCTCAACTCGAGATGAGGCCCTCTTCCATTGCACCAAACCCAGTGGAGTACCGAGAGGCCCCTCCCAAATGCACAGTATCCCTGATTTCTCAGAAGCACCCTGAGAAGCTCCCTGAGGTTACTGGCACAAGTCGAGGGAAGCCAGGGTTTCCTGCCGCAACCCAAGAAAGACCTCGAGAGTCCTTTTCTGTCGCATCTTGAGGCCCGATTCCCCTACCATGACTAGAGAGCAATGACGCACTCCCCCTCGCCACTCACATGGAGACCTGACTTCGCTGGTGCCACACGACAGGCTTCCTGAGCTCCCTGTCGTACCTCGTGAGAATCCCCGCACTGGAGCCACAGCTCGATAAAAACCATGAGACACCCCGGTCATCACGTGATGAGGGCCTTCTTTTCCTGCATGGCCTGGATAGCAATCCTGAGTCCTCTCTCCAAACTCCACAGGAGGCTTGACTCACTTTAGGCCACTCAGTGGGTTCCAAGAGATACCCGTGGCGACTCGAAAGGAGAGCAGAGTTCTTTGCTTCCACTCGTGATGAGGCTTGACTCTGCGGGTGAGTCTGGAATGCAACACCGAGATCCCTGTCGCCACTGGAGAGGAACATAAGTTTCTGGACACAAGCCTAGATGAGGTTTACTGACCTGCAGTGACTCGAGAGCAATCCCCAGCTCTCCCACTCAACTTGAATGGAAGATTGCACTTTCCTGGGCCAACACGAGAGAAGTCCTGAATTCCTCGACATAACTCGAGAATCACGCCGCAACACGAGAAAAACCACGTGGTTCCCCCGTCATCACAAAATGAAGCCCTTTCCCTCTTCAGCGTCTCAAGTGAAGTCCCACGTTCTGTCTTGAAGTTCAAAATGGTACTTGGCACCCTGGATGCGAGCCAAAAAGTTCCCCGACATACGGGTCTCACTCAAGAGGAACACCGAGGTTCCTGGTAGCACCTCATCTGAGCCCCTTCTCCCCTCCTGATCTCGACAGGAGGATTGATTCCCCTGCTTTGTCTTGAAGGGGTTTCAGACCTTCCCCTTGCACCTCAGGATGAGGCCGGTCTCACGAAGAAATTCGAGACATAGCCTCGTGGGTGGTGCCACATTTCGAAAGACCCCGGTTTCCCGGTCAGCTCTTGATAAGAACCCGATGCCCAGACATTTCTTCGAATGCAACCCTGTGGATGAAGTCACAACATGAAGGGGTACTCACACCCCTGTGCATCGTCTGGAAAAACCCATACGTTCCAAATACAGCTCGACAAGTGGCCTGTCACAATGTGAACAACTGGAGAGGTAAGCAGAGTTCCATGTCTCAACCCAACACGAGGCCTGACTCTCCTGTCCCAACTCGGCAGGGACCCTGCGATTGGAGTCAGAAATGAAGAGGAAACCTGAGATTACTGCCTCAACTCGAGACGAGGCCCTCTTCCATTGCACCAAACCCAGTGGAGTCCCGAGAGGCCCGTCCCAACGCCACAGTATCCCTGACTTCTCAGAGGCACCCTGAGGACACCGGCACAAGTCAAGGGAACACAGGGTTTCCTGCCGCAACCCGAGAAAGACCTCAAGAGTCCTTCTTCAACGCGTCTTGAGGCCCGATTCCCCTACCA
>NW_011491976.1:0-385 GCF_000754665.1 Bison bison bison | reverse complement strand
AAGGATATATACCAATTACCGATCCAATGGGCCAACGTTAAGATGGCATCAACAACAGACCTTTATTGAGCGCCTATTGTGTGCAAGGCACTGTGCTATGGGGCTACAGAGACAAAGAAGAAAGAAGTCCCTGCTCTCAAAGAGCTTACAGTCTAATTAGACTAACAGGACACACACATAAAAAGACAAAGGACAATCCAAGGTAGCATATAATATTAGGTCACTGAGTAGAAACAAATAAGATTGCCTCCTATTTTTTTTTTTTTTAATTTCTATGGTGGCTCAATACCTGAATAGGTGGGGAGTAAGGGAGCTGGAATTAAAAGGGTTCGGTTCAGTTCAGTTCAGTTCAGTCGCTCAGTCGTCTCCGACTCTTTGCCGGCCC
>NW_011491975.1:13354-16388 GCF_000754665.1 Bison bison bison | reverse complement strand
GGCCCCTTCCCTGATGGCTGTGTAGAGGGAGCCTGCTCAGTGGGCTCTTGCTGCCTGAGCCCTGTAGGTGGATTGTGATTTCCTGGCTGGCTTTTTCCTCCCTCAGCATCTCACGCCAGCAACTACTGCTGGTGCTGACTACCTGTCCTGGAGTTCAGTTGGTCATCTCCTCTGCAGTTTTCTCTGTGTGCCGAGCTCCTCCCAGCCCCTGCCCCACCTCCACCACATGTATTTCATCTAGTTACCACCTAGTCAACCCTCACATCTCATCTAGTGTATATTGGCTCTCAATGAATATTTGTTGGAACAAAGTTAATAAATGAATGGTAAATAAGACTTTTAAATTCAGTACTGATACAAATTTTGCTTTTTGAAAAATGTTGACTCTGCTGAAAAATGTCGAGTAATAAAAATGGTAATGAATTAACATCTAATAAAGAGGAAATGGAACATATCCATCCTTTTACAGCCTAAGACATAAATGGGATAAGATTCTGTGACCTCTTCTGATTCTTAGCAGTTTTTTAACTAGCCTTTATATAGTGGTAATCGTTACATATGCAGCATTTTGTGTTTTTAAATTCCTCTTGATATTTTACAGGTATTGATGTAATAGGGGACAGGTAGTTGGATGTTGGATCTATTTCTTTGACTTTAACCTTTGCTTTTCATGGCGTTTGTTATTATGTGGTTTAGTCACTAAGTCATGTCTGCCTCTTATGACCCCATGGACTATAGCCTACCAGGCTCCTCTGTCCATGGGATTTCCAGGCAAGAATACTTGAGTGGGTTGCCATTTCCTTCTCAATTTGTTGTTATAATCATACATAATGTCCTACCTCAGGGGACCCTGCCCCTCTGTCAGAATGTTAAACCAAAGTGCCTTTGTTCAGCTCACAGGGAGACAATCTGCCCCTGCCCTGTGAATGGCTACAGAAAGAAACATGTGCCCTCCTGTTTTGCAAGATAAATGGAAATGGCCTTTTTACTTTACTTCCTCATCTCCTCTCCCTCTCTGTTCTATAAAATAAACTGGCATCTAGACCCCATAAGATCAATTTTTGGGGGGACACTAGTCTACCAGCTTGCTGAATAATGTCATACTCCTTGCGTTGAATACCTCATCTCGTGGTTTATTGGCCTGTTTTGCTACAAGTAGAGTGAGCTTGGACTCGGTAACATTGATGCTTTCCATAAATCTACATGGACTACCTTGCCAATCATTTTTAATGTATATTATCCTAGTGGCTGGGTCACCCATAATAAACATGGGTTTTGCTGTTTGTAACCAGTGCCCACCTGGCATTGCCAATTCTCTGGAACTAGAGTATTTTAAAGGGAGGGGTGTTGCAGGTTGTCTTGCTTGAGGAACCGACCTTTGGACATTGCTATCTTACGATTATAGCAAGCTGTGATGATGTGTTTTCCCCTTACTTTATTTCAGGATGTTTTTCTCTGGTGGGCAGTGTGGCCATGTTGGCAGACCTGAAGAACTTTTACTGATGTTTAAGATAGCCCTTGTCATCATTTTTCTTCATATTACTCTGGTTACATCCCTGGAAGGTAAGATGCTCATTTTCCTTTATCTTTTTTTCTGTTTTATCAGTGTGTATGTTTGTGTGTTTGGGATTTTTTTTACAATGGCAAAATTAGTGTAAAACATTTTAACAATTTTTAAGTGTACAATTCACTGGCATTGAATGTGGTTCACAATTTTGTGTAGTCATCACCACTATCCATTTCCACAACATTTTCATCATCTCAGATAGGAACTTTGTACCCATTAAGCAATAACCTGCCTCCCCGCTTCCTCCCAGACCCTGGTAACCTCTGTTCTTTCTGTCTTTATAATTTTTCCTCTTCTAGGTACCTCATATAAGGAATTATACAATATTTGTCCTTTTGTGCGTGGCTTATTAGCATAATGTTTCCAAGGTTCATCCACGTTGTAGCATGTATCAGAATTTCATCTCTTTTTAAAGCTGAATAAATGCTCCATTGTATCTGCATATCATACTAAGTTTATTTATTCAGTGTTAATGGCATTTGGGTTATTTCCATCTTTTGGGCTACTATACATCATGCTACTGTGCACATTGTTGTGTAAGTATCAGTTTGAGTCCCTTCTTTTGAAAGTAGAATTGCTGGTCATAGGTAGTTCTATGTTTAACATTTTAAGGGTCTGGCAAACTGTTTCCCACAGTGACTGCACTATTTAACATTCTTACCAGCAAGTCACAAGGATTCCAAGTTCTCTATATCCTCACTAAAATTTGTTACTTTCTGTTCTTTTGATAATGGGTGTGATATGGTTTTTGTTTACATTTCCTTAATGATTAGTTATGTTAAATATTTTTTCATGTGCTCATTAGAATCATTTGTGTATCTTCTTTAGAGAAATGTCTATTCAAATCTTTGGTCCATTTTTGAATTGGATTGTTTGGGAGTTTTTGTTGTTATTAAGTTTTTGGAGTTCTTTATATAGTCTGGATATTAATCCTTTACCAGATATACGATCTGCAAAAATTTTCCCCATTCTGTGGGTTGTCTTTTCACTCTTTTAAGTAGTGTCCTTTGATGCATAGAAGTTTTTAATTTTGATAAAATCCAGTGTATCTATTTTTACTTTATTGCCTGTGCTTTTGCTTTTATATCAAATAAATATCATTAAGATTTTCCTCTATTTTTCTTCTAAGAACTTATAGTTTTAGCTTTTATGTTTAGGTCCTTTGATCCATTTTGAGTTCATTTTGTATATGGTGTGAGGTAAGGATCCAACTGGGCTTCCCTGGTGGCTCAGCAGTAAAGAATCGGCCTGCAGGGAGGGAGGAGGGTTCAGGATGGGGAACACGGGTATACCTGTGGCGGATTCATTTCGATATTTGGCAAAACTAATACAATATTGTAAAGTTTAAAAATAAAATCAAATTAAAAAAAAAAAAAAGAATCTGCCTGCAATACAGGAGCTGCAGGAGACTCTTGTTCAATCCCTGGGTCAGGAAGATCCCCTGGAAGAGGAAATGGCAACCCACTC
>NW_011491975.1:10812-12208 GCF_000754665.1 Bison bison bison | reverse complement strand
CAGAAGACATTAGTAGGAAGAGAGAACTCCAGATATACATCATGGGATACAAACTGTGTTGTGGCCATGTGACGTTCTTATAAACTGTGCTCACTCACCATCTCCTTGGGGCATCTTAATGTAAGTATAAGAAATTACTCATACCCTGCACACTGACATCCCTGTGGGATTGTCAGGGCAAAAATCAAACGTCCTCACTTTACTGATGAGTAAATGTCCCCAGGGACATTATTGGTTAGGAAGCGGTGGAGCCAGACTAGATACTAGATCTTTGGTCTCATGTTTCAGTGCTTTTTCCACCACAGGGTAGATGAGGAACAAAAGTGGAACACGAAGGGGAAAAATCATCCGAAGGAAAGCTGCTTGGTAGAAATAAGTCTGTTTTGAAGAAGTATATTTAAAAATGATGAAAATAGGGGCTTCTGTGAAGCCAGAAGGTGGTCCAGTGGTTAAGAATCCACATGCCAATGCAGGACACACGGATTCAATCCCTGATCTGGAAAGATGCCACATGCCGTGGAGCACCTAAGTCTGTGGTACCACAGTTACTAAATCTGTGCTCTAGAGCTTGGGAGCCACAACTACTGAGCCCATGCGCCGCAACAGCTGAATCTCAAACGCCCTAGAGCCCGTGCTCCACAATGAAACTGTAGCCCCTGATGGCCGAAACTAGAGAAAAGTCCACACAGCAACGAAGACCAGCACAGCCAAAAGTAATAATAAAATTAATTAATTAATTTCAATAAATGGTGAAAATGGGCCAGGTAAACAGGAAAGGACACGGCTCTGACACCAACCCGAGCAGGGAAAACCTGAGTGGATGCTAAGGTCACTGAATGTATTTCTTGCTCTGGCTCTCTGATGAATTGATTTCTTCAGGCAGTGGTTCTCAGAGTGTGGCCCCCAGACAGGCAGCATCAGCATCACCTGGGAGCTTTTCAGAAGTGCAGATTCTCAGGCCCATCCTAGACCTGGTGGGTTGGGAACTCTGGGGGTGAGGCCCAGCCATCTGTGCTTAAATCAGCCCTCTGGGTGTTGTTGATGCCCACCCAAGCGTAGAACCACGGTCTTAAAGAATTGGCTGAAACTTTACTGTGCCACATGATATAGTAGAATATGGTGAGATCCAGGGTTCGAGCCCTCCACATGCCTGCCACCTGCTATTGTATGATCTCGATTTGCTACTAGACTGATACAGGGCTCAGTTTCCTCATCTTCAAAATGGGTGTAACCCTGAGCTCCTCTAGAGGGCTTTTGTAAGGCTCAATATATGTTAAAAAAGAAACTTTATGATGGCAGACATTTTTCTCTTCCAGTTCTATTGACATACAACATTGTATATGCAAAGGTTTTTCTGAATGAAGTGTGTTGGGATCTGGAAAGGGCTAAATTGGAG
>NW_011491975.1:8768-10712 GCF_000754665.1 Bison bison bison | reverse complement strand
ACATGACTGAGCGACTTCACTTTCACTTTCACTTCACTTTCACTTCACATGACTTCACTTCACTTTTCACTTTCATGTGTTGGAGAAGGAAATGGCAACCCACTCCAGTGTTCTTGCCTGGAGAATCCCAGGGATGGGGGAGCCTGGTGGGCTGCTGTCTAAGGGGTCGCACAGAGTCAGACACGACTGAAGCGACTTAGTAGCAGCAGCAGCAGCAGCCACTGTTATGAGCCCTTACAAAAAGCTATTTCATTTAAAGCTTACTCAGTAACCCTTTGTAGTAGGCACTAGTATTATTAGCTCCATTTTACAGGAAACTGAGGCACAGAGAAGGTAAGCAACTTGCCCTAGCTTGCACATTTTCATTGCAGAGCTGCAATTCCAACTCAGGTCATATGACTCAAAGTTTGTGTGTTTAACCACAACACTATCCTATCTTCTAGCATCCTTAAGCTCTCTGCTACACTAGGTTGTGTACTCTGCATAGCAGTTGTATATCTGTAGGTTAAAAATAAAGGTGGAATCCACTTTAGGACTGGATGTCAGACTGGATCATCCAGATGGCTTATAGGTACCATCTTTCTGAGCAACTTTGGGCTGAGGCAGGTTCTCCGCAGTTCAGGATGCCTGGTCTTTGATGAAGGCTGAGGGGACCTGCTAATTGTACTACACTGGATAAGCAGTTGTGTTGTAATGAGTACCTGCTGTGTGCCCAGCATTACTGCCTGCTGAGAGAGCATCATCTCTGAGTCCAGGGAGTTTACACTCCAGTTGGAGGGGCATGACTAGGATACATGAAAAAAAGTACAAACTATAACTAAATTGTAAAGTGTGAGTCAGTGCTGTGGGGCTCTAACATATATGGCCTCTGGCTAAGTTCATGCATGACGCTAGTAGGGTGTTAAGCACCTGTAGCAGATGCTATTGGTGCTCTGCCCATGTCCGCTTGAGCCACCCAGAGGTTATCTTCAGACAGATCCTGTGCCTTCTTGATGGCTCCCATGTCTCACTGACTGAGAATCATCTGTGCCCATGGGTCTATGCTTGGCCTGTGCAAGGAGCCAGCTAGTAGTACCAGAGAGTTAATACCCCAGAATGGTGAAGAATGGGAGTTGGTACTTAACTATGCCAGCTTCCCCAGCCCTTGGTGGGATCATGCTAAAGTGTGTTCTGTACACCCAGTGCATTGTTGGATTGGGCCCCAGTTGTCCACGGTAGCAATGTGCTCATTAATGTACCCACTGTTGGCTTTACTCCCTTCCCTACTCCCTCCCTCTGCTTCCTGGGGTCATCTCCATTGGGAAACATGCTCATTCTCCAAAGTGCAGCCCAATATGACTACCTCTAGAGAACCTCCCTTGACCTCTTCAGAAGAAATAAATCTCTCTTGTCAGTGCTCCCTTTTGTTTTTATCCATGTCTTTTTTATACTTGTCACTTTGTGTCATGTCACTTTGTCTCATGTCAAGGAAGTCAAACGTACTTCCTTGGCATCATGAGTCTTTTCAGCACATGGTATGTGCCAAGTGAGAAGGGGGAAGAAAAGTTTGACAAGGTGGGTGAGAAACTCATGGGATGAAAACTAATGAGTATTGAGGACCTGCCCTGGGGCAGGCCATTGAAGGTGCTTTACATAGATCATCTTGTTTAATCCTCGCAAAAACCCTTTATGGTAGATATTTTTCATTTCTGTTTGCAGATGAAGAAACTGAGTGTCAAAGAGATTAAGTCATTTGCCCAGAGTCAAACAGCTTGGAGGATTCCCCATTGGAATCAGTAGCCTGTACTGTTCCTACTCTACCTGGTTGCCCAGGAAGGGAAGACTGAATGAACATGGCATGAGGCATGAAGAGAAGATGGAGAGGGAGCCTGAACTAAACTGCCAGAGAGCAGCCACTGCCCCTGGCTCTGGGGATGTGGACTGCAGGCATGGTAGCTTCATCTG
>NW_011491975.1:5002-8582 GCF_000754665.1 Bison bison bison | reverse complement strand
GGACTGATACTCTCTTGTTAGGTTGCTGGCCACCAGACAGAGCCCGTAGAACTTCACACTTCCAGTTGTGTAGTTTGGTGGTCATTCGTGTAGTTTGGTAGCTTCGAGGGAGTCATTCTTTGTCTACACAATGCCCAAATGAGCTTTGACAGGTAACTCTAACTTACTTACCTCTGGTCTCTAGCTCTCTTGGGCTATGCCAATGTCATTTTTTTCTTTGCTTTTTTTCCTCTGCTGCTGCTGCTTTTTTGTCTTCCAAGGAGGTCTCCTTTTAGGTACAACTATTTTCCAGAGGGTGAGATGACGTATTAGTGGAAGATGGTTATAATTTCATTCTTGCAGAATTGTCTTTCCCACTTGGAAACAATTACACATAAGAGCCAGTTTGGTGATCTCATGAGCTATAATCCCAACTTAGTCTCTTTCTGGGCTGGATCTAGATCTTTCTGTACTGCAGGCATTTCTAGTGATAGATTTCTCTCTAAGTCCCCTTCTCCAAGGCCTCACTGTCTTCTCTCCTCTTACCCTCTCATGCTTTGTCCATCCAAGTCTTTGTTCTTGTACAATGCATGTCAGAGCTGTAGGAGGTAGACTGTGTGCTCCTGAAAGGCAGGGAAACAGTCTTGTATGTAAACCCAGTGCTGGTCTACTTGTCCCTCAATTCCTCTCTATAAAATTGAGAAGACTCTTGAGAGTCCCTTGGACAGCAGGGAGATCAAACCAGTCAATCCTAAAGGAAATCAGTCCTGAATATTCACTGGAAGGACTGATGCTGAAGCTGAAGCTCTAATACTTTGACCACCTTATGCGAAGAACTGACTCATTGGAAAACACCCTGATGCTGGGAAAGATTGAAGGCAGGCAGATAAGGGGACAACAGAGGATGAGATGGTTGGATGGCATCACTGACTCAATGGACATGAGTTTGAGCAAGCTCTGGGAGATGGTGGTGGTCAGGGAAGCTTGGTGTGCTGCAGTCCATGGGATCGCAAAGAGTCAGACACTACTGAGCGACTGAACTGAACTGAAAGTTGAGATTA
Source organism: Bison bison bison (assembly GCF_000754665.1). Taxonomy (NCBI): domain Eukaryota; kingdom Metazoa; phylum Chordata; class Mammalia; order Artiodactyla; family Bovidae; genus Bison; species Bison bison. The sequence goes on along the minus strand of NW_011491975.1, from coordinate 7,542 downwards.
TAAATACCACAGTGGTGATCTGATACTAGGTTAATCTCTCAACCTCCCAAAATCCCCCACAGGCATGATGAGGTCACTTCTGTTGGGTCCTGACTCTTTCTCTGATAGGTAGAAGTTGTGACAAGGAATGACAGAGACTCTGAATGGGTTGAGGAGGAAACTGAAACCAGAGGAGATTGTGTCTCACTTTCCACTTAGAATTCTGGGTGAGAACTCCTCACAGTGGCCCACACATCAACAGAGAGCAATGGTAGGGATGAGAAATGGCAGCACAGTGTGTTTAGGCAGAGAGGAGGCTGGAGGTGGTGTTCCGTCCAAGTCTCTCTCATTTCTTGTGTGAAGGAAAGGGATTCTAAATGGTTCTTGTGTTCCTAGCGGGTAGCTCTGCTGAGAGCCAGGGCTGCAGAGATAATGGTGTGGACAGCTGAGACCAGGGGCCACAGGGAGGATGTGACAGACACTTGGTAGTAAGATCTGAGAGGAACTGGGTCAGCAAGAGTGGGGCCTCCAGGTTGGGCAGGATTCTGAGAGAACAGAACATGGGGCCCACTGGACATGGCCTTAGCAGTGGATACCAGTGGGCCCCGAAGGAACCCTGCTGGGTGAGGGGGATCTCTGGAGAGGCTGTTGAGAACCCAGGGCTCAGCACGAGGTAAGCTCACTGATGCAGAGCCCTTCTCCCTGCTGTGAGAACACTGGCTTCCCCTTCCTGACCTAGAAGCCATCTTGACTACCAAAAGGAAGAGGAGGGAAAACAAAGATTGCGCATTTATCTGGAAGACATGGGGTTGACTAGAGAGTGTTTTAGAGCAGAAGAGAGCATTCTCTTTAGTCATTCATCAGGTTTAAGGATCCTTCTCCTGTACTTCTGGAATGGAGGCTCCAGCACAAGATGGAGTCATCCTGAACATCAAAGGAAGCTTGAGGGCTTTTAAAATTTTGCTTGTTTCTTGTTACTACTGTTCGTACATCTAAATTTTGTCCATACATTTTAACTCTTAAAGCACATGCATATTGAACACTTAGGCTTTGTGAGAGCACTGATAGGAATTGTTGAAGGCTGTCACTATGTCCTGAATTCTGCTCCTCCTCATGGTTTTATCTTTGCCAATATGAAGTAATATCTGGTCAGGTCCCAAGTTCAGGCTCAGGTCCTCTCTGTGTCCTCCAAAGTGTTAGCACATAGTAAGCGCTCAAGAAACTGGCTGCTTGGTTGCTTTTGATTTGTGGCTCTATTCTCAAGTCTAGAGATATATTAAAACATGGACTGCCCTCCTCAGCTTAAGGCACCAGTATTATATTCATCTGAACCCAATGAGTTCTGATACAACATATATTATTCCCCTAAACTTTTGCATAGACTTCAGTGAGGTGGCTGGACATGAGCACCAATTACCCTTGAAGAATATGTTTCCTTTCCTCCATATGATGAAGGGGCTCAGCTGATTGCCTGTTAAAGTTCCTTCACACTTTGACATTATGAGTTCAATTATCCAGTAGGTTCTGTCTTTGAATTCCTGATCTGTTGTCCTGGGATACTGGGGATCCTTGGGGTTTGCCTTGAACTAAGAACCACTCATCTCTGCAACCCCATTTTAAGGCTGCTCTCCTATTTGAAGCTCCTAATAAGAAATTGAAAACAATTTAAAAGTCACATTTTTTTTCCAAACTACATTTTTCTATTTGACACGATTTTAAAAGCTCTTAAAGTTACAACGAAGCCAGTGAATCTCTTGGTTTCCGTATTGCTGAAAGCTCCAGAAATGGCTTTTGCTGACTGGTAAATCTCCCAGTGACCAGTGCTATCCTTGCCTTGCTGATCACGGAAAAGTTCCAGGGTCTCTGTAGGATCCAGTGGCAACAGCACATAGTAGTGAACATTAAGAACAGCAGCAGCAACCCCTCTGGACATTCCTGTAGCTCTTCATGGTCTGTGGAGCACCTTGGCATCCATCATCTCCCTATGTCCCCCTGAAGTGGGTGGAGAAGTTTGTATTATCTTCACTTTGCTGATGAGAAGACTGAAGCTCAAAGTGGTGGGTCCTTTTCTAGGTTACCCAGCAAGAAACAGTATCAGGGTGCCAAAAGCAGCTCTCCAGAACTTTTCTTCTACAGTAGCCCATATGAAGTGCCTACTTTTGGCCATATGAGTACGTTTTAGCCAAGATCTTTAACATGGGTGACATTAACCATGAGGGATGTTGTTCTAGATGAGGGCTTGACAAGCTCTTCTTTAAGGAACAGGATGATAAACATTTTGGCTTTGTAAACCATATGGTCTCTGTGGCCAACTGCTAGGCTCTGCCCTAGTAGCTCAAAAGCAGCCCTAGACAATATGTAAATGAGCTGAGTTAAGTTGCTTAGTCATGTCCAACTCTGAGACCCCATGGACTGCAGCACATCAGGCCTCCCTGTCCATCACCAACTCCTGGAGCTTACTCAAACTCATGTCCATTAAGTCGGTGATGCCATCAAAACATCTCATCCTCTGTTGTCCCCTTCTCCTCCTGCCTTCAGTCTTGCCCAGCATCAGGGTCTTT
>NW_011491975.1:3973-4422 GCF_000754665.1 Bison bison bison | reverse complement strand
TCCTTTCTCAATTTGGAACCAGTCCGTTGTTCCATGTCCGGTTCTAACTGTTGCTTCTTGACCTGCATACAGATTTCTCAGTGGGCAGGTAAGGTCTGGTATTCCCATCTCTTGAAGAATTTTCTACAGTTCAATGAGACCATGTGCTATGCCATGTAGGACCACCCAAGATGGATCGGTTATGGTGGAGAGTTCTCACAAAATGTGGTCCACTGGAGAAGGGAATGGCAAATCACTTCAGTATTCTTGTGTTGAGAACCCCATGAACAGTGTGAAAAGGCCAAAAGATATGACACTGAAGGATGAACCCCCAGGTCAGTAGGTGCCCAATATGCTACTGGAGAAGAGTGGAGGAGAAGTAGCTCCGGAAAGAATGAAGAGGCTGAGCCAAAGTGAAAACAATGCCTACTTGTGGATATGACTGGTGATGGAAGTAAAGTCTCATGATG
>NW_011491975.1:1742-2289 GCF_000754665.1 Bison bison bison | reverse complement strand
AGGAAAAGAGCTGCCACAGCGTCTTTCTGATCCTACCCGCCTACTCTGGATGGTGGGTGACCAACTCAGTGGCCCACAGCAGCCTTCAGTTTGGCAGGAGATGGATGTGGTGATGGGAATTCTTCTGCAGAAGTAGATCTACTTAGGGCCGACAGCAGGTAGGCTGTCTTGTGGAAGAGTCTTTTGCTTAAGAAAACTACCAAGGAGAAGAGGCACAATTGGAAAAGGTATGCTTTGCCAGGCGTCTTTGCTTCACTGGTGCTGATAATGAATAAAGGAAAGAGCATAGAGAAGAGGCAGCCACCGACAATGAAGGAGGACTGCATTGCTGTGAGGAAAGCCAGGGGCAAACCAAATCCAAAGTAGTAAGGCCAATTCCTTTCCATGTTTGGCAGCCACTGGTGCATTTCAATTCCTTTATTGAACCAACGATATTTGAAGCAGTATAGTATGCAAGAGATTAACCAGCTGACCAATAAGATGAATGGGAAAGAGAGTCACAAACATCCCTTGGAGGAGGAAGAGAACCTGAAGCAAGCGGTTGAAG
>NW_011491975.1:0-714 GCF_000754665.1 Bison bison bison | reverse complement strand
GGGTTGGGAAGATCCCCTGGAGAAGGAAAAGGCTACCCACTGCAGTATCCTGGCCTGCAGAATTCCATGGACTGTATGGTCCATGGGGTCGCAGAGAGTCAGACACTGAGTGACTTTTCCTTCACTTTGAAAGGTTGAGTCCCTAAACTAACAGTATCTGCAGGATGAAAGAACAGAAGGCTGGAGAGCGTGTGGGTCTTCATAGAGGTTTACATTTGTCACATCATTTTAAATACTTTGGGACTTTTCCTGGTGGTCCAGTGGCTAAGACTCCACAATCTCAATGCCAGAAACCCACATTCGATCCCTACTTCGGGAACTAGACCCCACATGCTGCAACTAAGAGTTCACATGCCACAACAAAGATCGAAGACCCCATGTGCAGCAACTCAGACCTGGCTCAGCCAAACAAGTATTTTTTAAAAAGCTTCATGTGTTACCTTAGTCAATCCTGACAGGAGCTACAATCAGGTGTTAATCCTTTATTTTCTAAATGAGGGAACTGAGGCTTGGACAATTGGAGTCACTTCACACAGCTGAAAAGTAGAAGTGGTAGCATTCTTGAGAGCTGTACTATAAAAAAGGTTGAGCACTTAAGAATTGATGCTTTCAAGCTGTGGTGCTGGAAAAGACTCTTGCGAGTCCCTTGGACTGCAAGGAGATCAAACCAGTCAATCCTAAAGGAAATCAACCCTGAATATTCATTGGAAGGAC
>NW_011491974.1:14731-15411 GCF_000754665.1 Bison bison bison | reverse complement strand
TTGTTCCATGTCCGGTTCTAAATGTTGCTTCCTGACCTGCATATAGGTTTCTCAAGAGGAGGTTCAGGTGTTCTGGTATTCCTAGCTCTTTCAGAATTTTCAAAAGTTTATTGTGATCCACACAGTCAAAGGCTTTGGCTTAGTCAATAAAGCAGAAATAGATGATTTTTCTGGAACTCTCTTGCATTTTAAATATTAGGCAGATGTTGGTAATTTACTCTCTTATTCCTTAGCCTTTTCAAGAACTAACTTAAACATCTGGAATTTTATGATTATGTATTGCTGAAGCCTGGCTTGGAGAATTTTAAGCATTATTTTACTAACATGTGAGATGAGAATTCTGAGATATATATACTGGCTTATAATTCCTGTTTTGTGCAACAACAATGAAAAAAAAAATTAAGATGCTTACTCCTTGGAAGGAAAGTTATGACCAACCTAGATAGCATATTCAAAAGCAGAGACATTACTTTGCCAACAAAGGTTCGTCTAGTCAAGGCTATGGTTTTTCCTGTGGTCATGTATGGATGTGAGAGTTGGGCTGTGAAGAAGGCTGAGCACCAAAGAATTGATGCTTTTGAACTGTGGTGTTGGAGAAGACTCTTGAGAGTCCCTTGGACTGCAAGGAGATCTACCCAGTCCATTCTGAAGGAGATCAGCCCTGGGATTTCTTTGGAAGG
>NW_011491974.1:11970-12338 GCF_000754665.1 Bison bison bison | reverse complement strand
TCAGATCAGATCAGTTCAGTTGCTCAGTCGTGTCTGACTCTTTGTGACCCCATTAATCGCAGCACGCCAGGCCTCCCTGTCCATCACCAACTCCCGGAGTTCACTCAGACTTACGTCCTTTGAGTCAGTGATGCCATTCAGCCATCTCATCCTCTGTCGTCCCCTTCTCCTCCTGCCCCCAACCCCTCCTAGCATCAGAGTCTTTTCCAATGAGTCATCTCTTCGCATGAGGTGGCCAAAGTACTGAATTTTCAGCTTTAGCATCATTCCTTCCAAAGAAATCCCAGGGCTGATCTCCTTCAAAATGGACTGGTTGGATCTCCTTGCAGTCCAAGGGACTCTCAAGAGTCTTCTCCAACACCACAGTT
>NW_011491974.1:10553-11870 GCF_000754665.1 Bison bison bison | reverse complement strand
ACCATCTGTAGTGATTTTGGAGCCCAGAAAAATAAAGTCTGACACTGTTTTCACTGTTTCCCCATCTATTTCCCATGAAGCCTTAGCCATGTTGAAAAACTGAAGTCCACAGACGCCAGCATCATTGGAACCAGACGGGTGATTATGTTGTGTCTCAATTTCCCCAGTAACAGTACGTTAGAAGAACGTCCTAAAACTGATCACACACGCCCCATCGCCCACCCGCACTCTGCCTTTAAAAGCCTTTCCCTGAAAGTCTTTTGGAATGTGGGTCTTCTAAGCACTGGCTAAGCTTGGATTCCTTTCTGCCCTCTCCAATAAATGCTACATATTCCTTCACGGCAATCCAAATTCATTTGATTGACTTTACTGCACTCAAGCGTGCAGAACCAAGTTTGGTTTGGTAACAGTACTGACAACTAAGAGTGTGTGTACATAAGGGAGATCAATGACTTTTATTTCAGTAATCAAGTAGATTTATGGATGGGATTAGTGTGTGTGAAATATTCTTTAGGAATGAGATTTTCTAGGTTTCATGTCTTTGGATATTATTTATGTGAGAAGCCTATATTTTAACTTAATGCAGCTTACTTCATAGAGAAATAAACAATGGCTGAATGTTATCCTTTAATTGCTAGGAGACCCGTGATTTTGTGATGCCACAGCTACTTAATTTGAGAACCCCTGTAATGGTCTACACAGTTGATCTGTGTAGGCCAGCCAATCAGCATTTGAAGTCTCAGTGTAAAATCCAACAAATGAGAAAAGTCGCTGAAAAAAGATTTATTTGAAATTTATTATTTCCTATTTCTTCAGAAATTCAAGATATGTCTCCTAAAGATGAATCAACTAGTTCATAAATCTCCATAAAATTTATTTTGTGTGATTATACAATAACTAGGGACTTGGTCTTGAGACCTGTGTTTCAAGATGATGCTTATCAGGCTGTGTCTACAAAATCTATGATCAAAAGATCATGTTGCACGTTTTCTTTCTCTAAACAAGATGAATTGAATGATTTTCTTACACTCACATTTCCTCAGAAACGTGGGAATATAGTTGTAAGTGATCAGTTTAAATCTATTTGCTTGAATGAAACTGGCACTTTTACAGTTATTATTGAAGAACTCTTCAAGAAAAAAGTCTTGGGACAAAAGGGCCCATCAGTATTTTTTAAAACTAATAGTATAAAAAGTTTAGTTCACTAGCTTCATCTTTAAGGGTTTAGTAAAATTTCAATTGTTATAGGATATTTATATATATATTATATATATATATGATTTAATATAGTGAACCATTAACTATGTTAACATAGGT
>NW_011491974.1:8939-10453 GCF_000754665.1 Bison bison bison | reverse complement strand
ACATTTTAAGTGTAACAAATTTAAATTTTACGTTCCCATACCCTAGCAACCTGGAATCAGAGAGAAATCCTGAAGCCACTTGAAGGGGTATTTGGTGTAGATATACACTATATTGTTACATGAGGAGCAAAATAAATTCAAATAAGTTAGTATTTAAAACCATTAATGGAGGTGTATTATTTGAGGCTATTTTCTTTGTATGCTTAAAAGAACCAATATTTAGAGTTTGGCTTTGTTACTCTATTTTACCTTGATTTCAAAAGTAACTAACAATTTTCTTCCTTTGTTTTAGTTGAAGTTCTATCATACTACAAATGTTAAGCAATGCTATCCCCAACTTTTAGTACGAATGAAAAGAAGAGTTGGCACTAAAAATGTCTCTCCAGTACCTTCATTAGTTTGTGATTACAAGATGAAGCATACTAAAGGAAGGAGTAATGTGGATGATTATATGTCTTGAATTCTTCCTGAAACTAGAGGAGAGTGTGTATTTTCAGTCTCCACAAGTTTAAGTTTGTCTTTCATATGAAGGCCTTCTACTAGCCACATAGTTGCTAATTACAAATGCCCCAACTCAAAGTGATTTTTTTCATCATCAATGTCATTTAGATCGAAAGAGCAAATTGTGATAGGTCAAATTGATGCTTAAAATCTGTTGATCTTTTTACATCAGCACTCACAGAGCAGCTACAATCAAGCAAATGGTCACAGTGAGAATTTTCGTACAACAACTATTTCTAATTGTCAGTACCACATTGTATCTCCATTGCAGATACCTGATTTTGACTGATGGTCAGCCTTGAATCTTTACAGTTAGATAGAGTGATATGTCAGTCCATGAGGATACTTTTCCTAAACTACAAATGCCAGGCATGGTTCCCAATGCCAACAATCGCTGATGCGTCTGCTACCTCTCTTTAAATGTCAACTCATCAGCCATCTTCATTATATGAAAATCATACTAATTACAACTGATCTACCAAATAGGAGCCTGATCAGGCAGGATAATGGAGATTAAAATTTATGTTGGTGATGCCAACAAATTCCTACATTTCTCTTATTTCAATAATAAATTTACATGTTCACCTCCATAGTTTCACTTTCTCTTCTGAAATAAGAGGAAATGAGGCTTTATCTCAATGCCTGATGATTTCATTATGCTTTTATATAAACTCTTGGGCTTTCTGAATGGTCATCTGAATTAAATTCTTCCATTCCAGTGAATTATCCCAAAAGTTTGATGTTCACACTTGTCATCTTCTGTGTGATCTCTTCCAGTTTACCTTCATTCATGAACCTCCATTCATTCATTCTAGGTTCCTATGAAATATCGTTCTTACAGCATCCAACTTTACTTTTATCACCAGTCATATCCACAGTTCGGTGTTGTTTTTCCTTTGGCTCCATCTCTTTCTTTTTTCTGGAGTTACTTCTTCACTGATTTCCAGAAGCATATAGGGCACCACCCAACCTGGAGAGTTCATCTTTCAGTGTCCTATATTTTTGGTTTTTTG
>NW_011491974.1:5974-7817 GCF_000754665.1 Bison bison bison | reverse complement strand
TATTGAGCACTTGCAGCATCGCTGGTAGGTATTGATTCTAAATGCAAATTCAACCCTCCTACATTCTTTTGGGATTTTCCTTTGAAAGTGGACATGTGTTGTTGTTGTTGTTGTCTTGGTGGGACTCAACATTTTTCTGTCATTGGTCATTCATCAACAAGCTGTAATTTTGGCTTTCTCACAAGAAAAGATGAGTTCACATCCTTCTACTTTGCCATCTTCTCTTCCTCACATGCACAAACCAGCAAAGAGAAAATGCCTACATACCACCTCTGCACTTTCTTCACCTTTCTGAACTGTCAGATAGCCTGGAAGCCCCTGAACAGATCAAGGTCACCACCTGTTGTCTCACACATAAAAAGACAGTGATGGGCTGATCCGAGGCAGCACTATCCCAGAGCCTCCTCTTATTTGGAAAACTTCTCCAGTGCATTAGCTTATCTTTCTCTTCCTCCTCCTTCCAGTCTCTACTCTTTTCTGAAGGACCTTCACCTCTTCACAGACTTGGATCCAGTTATAACCATTTCCACCATTTCCACAGGCCAGACAAATTCTCATAGACTGAGGGGTCCACAGGTTATGCTTTAAAAGCCCCACACCACTGGATTTACACTGGATGAGTCCTCAACCCTTCCACCTCCTTTTCCTGGCACACACACACAAACACATCAACACAGCAGAAAATGTGAGCTTCATCATGTCTCTTGATGTAAAGCCAAATTTGGGAACACACTGTCCCTAGTTGTCACTGGTCATCCTATCCTCATTCCTGTCTTGAACAGTACCACCTCAGAGATGTATGAACCAGTTTCACCTAGTCTGTGGATGCCTGGTGCCTCCCTCAGCTTGCTCCATGTCTCACGGTCTGTAACATTCATCTCTGTGTCAGCTGTGGTTGGACGCATATCCACACAGAAAAACACAGAAACCAGGGCAAGAACCTCACGTGGGTAGACACACACAAATTTCAAGGCACGTGGAAACATAGGCAAACAGGGAACATAGGTGGTTCTGTAGCACCAGTGCTTCATATGAAATATACATATTTCTTGTAGGAAAATCTCCATTCTTAACTCAAATATGAAGTATAGAGAAGTTCAAATTCCATAATGGAGACTTAACACCTAGGTTTTGATAGGGTAGGTACAAACCATTTCTCACAACATGGAATCAATCTTTTTTTTTTTTTTTGATGTATATTATTAGAAACACAACAAACTCCTTACTTCATGAAGAAACAGGGGTGCCCAGATTTCATTCGTGCAATAGAGATAATTCCATTTTCATATGGGTTTTCCATATTTTCAAAAAGCAGTGCCAAGATTTTCCTATGTGAAATATCCAGAACTTCATATTTAATGGTAGAGAACTACCATTCAGATTCATATATAAGGTATAGAGAAGTCCACATTACACATAAGAAAAACACCTTCCAGATTTTCATAAAGTGAAATAAAAAGTTCAGTATATCATGGAGGAAAACAAGCATCACTATATTTGCATGTAAAAATGTAGGTAATTTTACATTTGAGTTCAATTCAGTTAAGTCTCTCAGTCATGTTCAAATTTTGTAGCTCCACGTACTGCAGCATGTCATGCATCCCTGTCCATCACCAACTCCCAGAGGATACTCAAACTCATGTCTATAGACTTGGTGATGTCATGTAACCATTTCATCTTCTGTCATCCTCTTTTCATATTTCCCAGCATCAAGGTCTTTTCCAATGAGTCACTTCTTCGCATCAGGGTTCCAGATTACTGGAGGTTCAGCTTCAGTATCAGTGCTTCCAATGCATACTCAGGACTGATTTCTTTTAGCCTCCTTGCAGTCCAAGAGACTCTC
>NW_011491974.1:4775-5558 GCF_000754665.1 Bison bison bison | reverse complement strand
ACAGGAAGTAAGACCATCCCCAAGAAAAAGAAAAGCAAAACAGCTTTCAGAGAAGGCCTTACAAAAAGCTGTGAAAAGAAGAGAAGCCAAAAGCAAAGGAGAAAAGGAAGGATTTATCCATTTGAATGCAGAGTTCCAAAGAATAGCAAGGGGAGTTAAGAGAGCTTTCCTCAGTGATCAATGCAAAATAGAGGAGAAAAATAGATTGGGAAAGACTAGAGTCTCTGCAAGAAAATTAGAGATGCCAAGTGAACATTACATGCCAAGATGGGCTCATAAATAACAGAAATGGTATGGACCTAACAGAAACAATAGAATTTAAGAAAAGAGGTAGCAAGAGAATACACAGCAGTCCTGTCCAACATTTTCTGACCTGAGGGATTGCAGCATGTCAGGCTTCCTTGTCCATTACCAACTCATAGAACCTGCTCAAACCCATGTCCATCAAGTCAGTGATGCCATTCAAGCATTTCACCTTCTGTCTTCACTCTGTCCTCCAGCCTTTAATCTTTCTCATCATCAAGTGCTGAGGCCCAGCCCCGGCTGATCCAGGGAGTTCATAGTGGAGATGGCTTCGGCGATTTCACTGGATACAATAGCTTTATTTAAATATTTATAAAAGATATAAAGAGTAATAGAATGAGGATAGCTCAGCAGGAAAATTCAGCAGAGAAAAGAGGCTGAGTAGCTTGGTTTACGCAGAAAATCAATATAACCTGTGACATCAGGTTAGCTCTGACCACGGAGGCCGCAGGTGCCCTCTCAAATAGCGGAAGGTGCCCC
>NW_011491974.1:1263-2649 GCF_000754665.1 Bison bison bison | reverse complement strand
AGACTGGTTCCAAATAGGAAAAGGAGTACATCAAATCTGTATATTGTCACCCTGTTTATTTAACTTATATGTAGAGTACATCATGAGAAACACAGGACTGGAAGAAGCACAAGCTGGAATCAAGATGGTCGGGAGAAATATCAATAACCTCAGATATGCAGATGACACCATCCTTATGGCAGAAAGTGAAGAGGAACTAAAAAGCCTCTCAATGAAAGTGAAAGAGCAGAGTGAAAAAGTTGGCTTAAAGTTCAACATTCAGAAAACGAAGATCAAGGCATCTGGTACAATCACTTCATGGGAAATAGATGGGGAAACAGTGTCAGACTATAATTTTTTGGGCTCAAAAATCACTGCAGATGGTGACTGCAGCCATGAAATTAAAAGAAATTTAAAATTAATTTATTCATTGGAAGAAAACTTATGACCAACCTAGATATAGCATATTGAAAAACAGAGACATTACTTTGCCAACAAAGGTCCGTCTAGTCAAGGCTATGGTTTTTCCAGTGGTCATGTATGGATGTAAGAGTTGGACTGTGAAGAAAGCTGAGCACTGAAGAATTGATGCTTTTGAACTGTGGTGTTGGAGAAGGCTCTTGAGAGTCCCTTGGACTGCAAGGAGATCCAATCAGTCCATTCTGAAGGAGATCAGCCCTGGGATTTCTTTGGAAGGACTGATGCTAACATTGAAACTCCAGTACTTTGGCCACCTCGTGAGAAGAGTTGACTCATTGGAAAAGATTCTGATGCTGGGAGGGCTTGAGGGCAGGAGAAGGGGACGACAGAGGATGATATGGCTAGGTGACATCACTGACTCAATGGACTGAGTCTGCGTGAACTCTGGGATTTGGTGAATGGACAGGGAGGCCTAGACACTGGGAGTCGGACACAACTGAGTGACTTAATTGAACTGAACTGAACCTCAAACTCTGTCCTCAAGTCTGTTCTGCCAAAAGGCTCAGAACCTAGTTGACAAACCAGTTTCCCTAATCTATGTAAAGGTATCTATTTGTATGGTAATCTTTCCTTCTACAATATTCAAGTTAAACATTTTATGGCACAGGATGAATCATCCAGTGTCAAGATTATCCCAAAATGCATCTTATGGATGAGGGGCCTGGTACCATTCTGAGTTTTAAGACTTTCCTTTTTTTCATTAACAGACTGCTAGTGACTATATAACATCCAGCTATAGACGACCAGTGGGTTACTCTTTCTATCTCTTTCAGATGAGTATGTCAGTTGCTGCTGCTGCTAAGTCACTTCAGTGGTGTCTGACTCTGTGTGATCCCATAGATGGCATCAGCCTCTGCTGTCCCTGGGATTCTCTAGGCAAAAACACTGGAGTGGGTTGCCATTTCCTTCTCCAATGCATGAAAGTGA
>NW_011491974.1:0-857 GCF_000754665.1 Bison bison bison | reverse complement strand
CTAGCAAACACGTTTTCTGCTGTACTTTACTAATTCTACAGTGTGCTTCTGTGAATGAATGAAATGCCCTGCCCGAAGCAAGTGAGGGGCTACAGTGATCTCACATGGCTTATGGTGGCAATCTGTCAGTGGTTTATACCTACCTTCCAATGCCAAGAGGCACCCAATATCTCCTTTGACAACCAACCAGAAATGGGCATAGCATGTGGACCACTTTCCTTTCTTGGTCAGACATTTTGGTCTCTGACCATGTCATAATTCTTTGGGAATTAGAAGTATTAAGCTAATCTATAGGATCCTAGACTTTCAAGGCACTTGTGATCTATACCGTTACTTTGTACTGTGGCTTATGTCCCAAACTTGGCTTGGTAGTCAGGAAAGAGCCTAGCCTTTGTCTTACCTTGGGAGGCATTCTGGAAGATTACTCTGATTGGACCCTGGGTGGCATCAGAGGCAAGCAAGGTATTAATGGTGAAGAGCTGGATGTCAGGTAGGGATGCCGTCAGATCTACCCCTGGTACATCTCCACCCCATCTCAGTGGTAGAACCAGGAGGGACGAGTACAGCACCTGCGTTGGTAAAGGACAGATTAAGTCTGATGGAAAGTGGAAAGCAAGTTACGCCATAGTGACTGCTAAACAGGTTTTGGAAGCAAAATCTCTCCCCCAGGGAATCAGTGCTCAGTTAGTGGAGCTTGTGGCTCTGACCTGAGCTCTAGAGTTAAGCAAGGGACAGCAAGTAAATATCTACACTGCTGCTGCTACTGCTAAGTCACTTCAGTCGTGTCCGACTCTGTGCGACCCCAGAGACGGTAGCCCACCAGGCTCCCCTGTCCCTGGGATTCTCCAGGCAAGAAC
>NW_011491973.1:11405-11752 GCF_000754665.1 Bison bison bison | reverse complement strand
GATTGAATCTCCAAAAAAAAAAAAAAAAAAAAACACTTTTCAGTTCATGTTTCAGCCCAGACCAGAACACCTTTTCTTGCTTGCCTTCACATATAGGTAGCATTCAGTGGCTTCTCCTTGGGGTTCTGGTTGCACACTGCTTGAACCTCAATCTTAGCATTTGTCATAGCAGATTGAAATTCTCTATTTATATGTTGTAAAAAGAAACAGTTGGGACCATTCACTTTTGTACTAATGGTTCCAAGCAGTATTCAGCACATGGTATATCCTTAACCATAGCCTGACATGCTGTAGTCTATGGGATCTCAAAGAGTTGGACATGACGTAACTACTGAACAAAAACAAAT
>NW_011491973.1:10580-11305 GCF_000754665.1 Bison bison bison | reverse complement strand
AAGTAGTAAAGTAGGCAGGCTCTGGTTATGGGGGTAGACGCTCGAGGATTTCCAGGGGGACTCCTGAGGCTCGATCCCGCCTTTGCGTATGTCGAGCCTCCTTCCTCATGACCTTTGCCATGGGCGGAGTACCTCACTCTGGCCCCACAATTCACCTTTGTTAATGTCAGAGATTTGAATGTATGTTTCACACATTTTCCTTAAATATCTAAATGCTACCCTTCTTGCTTTTACTCTGAATGAGAGCTGACTTCGCTCTCAGGGGACTTCTTGAATATTCTAAATCTATAAAGCCAGTGGTGACTTTTCCAGGTACATTATGAGGGTCATCTTTGTTGCAAATTTTTTAAGACCGTACTATGTCATCTCTTTGTACTGATTTAATTTAACTCATGGTTTCTTGGTGAGGGTTTATTAAATAGGATAATGCAGGTAAAAAGCTTTTGTTAACTCTATGGCACCAAATATGGCTTGATATTTCTAGTAGTAGTGGTAAGATTCTAATTGGTTTCCAAATCTTTCACTAAGTGTTCTATGTGTATAGTTCTTGTTTTCTTTCAATAACTTTTCATAAGAGTAGGGATTTAAACATCCCTTGATTTTGGCACAATGAAGAGTAGCGTAGATGGATTAAAAGGGATTGGTTTTGATTATTTGGGATGCGAGTAGTGGTTGGCAAGAGCTTTTTCAAGGTGACTAAGTTGTTCTGCATTTTGCTTGTTATG
>NW_011491973.1:9565-10480 GCF_000754665.1 Bison bison bison | reverse complement strand
ATTATTTCAGATTTGTTTGTTTGTTTGTTTTACTATCCATTTCAGTCTCTGAAGGACCTCTGCCTCAAAATCAATCCTATTGTCTATCAACTTCTCTCCTGCTGTTACTCTACCTGGGTTAGCACATTTCTTTTTAATCTCATGAAAGTTAAATAATTTCTACTGTCTTTCCTTTAGTCATCACTTCATAAAATAGCCTTTGTCCTCTACTTACACCAGCTATGGCTATATTTTGGAGATAATAAGAGCTCCTTGTTGAGAGCTTGAATTTGGAAAGATATCTAAGATTACTTTTCAGACTTCACCATTTTTACCTATCTGACTTCAGAAAAGTGGCTGAAATCTCTGAGTCTATTCTCAACTGCAAAATAGAGGAGTAATTATGTCTAGCCTGTGGGATTTCTATGAAGATTAAGTTAGAAATTGCATATTCAGTGTTTAACAGCACGTGGCACACAGGAAGTCTTTCAGAAATATTAACTATTATTGTATTTCCTCAAAAAGGTGCATGTGTGTATATGGCCTTGCATTATATGTATTAGTTAGCTTAATTTAACATATGAAGAAAATACTTTTATGTTAAGTGATTTGCTACAAGATAATAGAACTAGTATTGGTCAGCTATATCCTAGACTGAGGTTATATCCAAAAAATAGAGTAAATTTCACCCCTCTCATTACCTGTTACCAACTGTCACTGTTCTCTAGAGAAACTCCTCACAGAATTCTGCTTCATCTCTGTATTCCCAACAGTGCCTAAAATATCCAGAGGTGTTCCTGACCCATTGTCCAGAGATGTAACCGAGTCAGAATCCTCCAGAAACAAGACCAATTTTCCAAACTGTAGGACTCCTTCGATTACTGGTCTTAGTCTTTATTCTTGTGACTTCCTGAGGTTTGTTTCCCAGGTGGTCAT
>NW_011491973.1:9099-9465 GCF_000754665.1 Bison bison bison | reverse complement strand
TTAAGAGGAAGATACAGAGATTTCCCCATATACTCTTTGCTCCCACGTGTTCTGGCCTTTCCTATTATCAACATCACTCACCAAAATGGTATATTTGTTACAACTGATGAAGCCACACCAGCACACCATAACCACACAAAGTCCCTGGTTTATCCCAGGGTTCACTGTTTGTATTGTGCATTCTATGGGTTGGGCAAATACTGATATCTATCTATCATTGTGACAATCATATGGAGAATTTTCACTGTCCTAAAAATCCTCTGTGTTCCACTTATTCATTCCTCCCCTTCCCCCACTCCCTCAACTCCTGGTAACTAACTTACTATTTTTACTGTGTCCATAGTTCTTCCTTTCTCAGAATGCCTT
>NW_011491973.1:4543-6658 GCF_000754665.1 Bison bison bison | reverse complement strand
AAATTAGGCCAGTTCACTATGCAGAAAGAAATCTTAATTAACTTGTTGACATAGACAAATAAGCATGTAAATTAGAGTGTACTATTGTTATTCACATGCCCCAGTGCATGTGAATTTTTAGGAAGCCTGGCCTCAAGTAGGGACATCTTTTCTACACTCCTAAATAATCAAGGAAATTGGGGTGACCTTTCATATTAATATATCCACATTGATGAAGCCCTGCTTTTTCCCCCAAAGTATGGGTGCCAATAAACGTATCCAGTTTTTGTGTAAAAACCTAAATCACCTACATGATGGGAATAATCATACTGACTGGGCAGGCCTGTTGTATGGGTTAAAGATAATATATATGAGACACCTGACTCAGGATACATTTCATAGCAACACTAAAAAGATGGAAACTCTGATATTTTAACATCTTAGAAATCTCTACCTTTAAAAAAAAGTTTTATTGAAGTGCATATACATATAGAAAAGTGAGTATTTCTAAACTATATAGCTCAATGCATTTTTGCAAACTGAACCTAGATATCTAAGCAGCACCTACTTAAAGATACAAAACAAATAAACAAATAAAATACTCTAGAAGCCTGATTGTTCACCCTTCTAGTCATTCATCCCCCAAGAGTAATCACTAATCTGATTTGTACAGCATAGATTGGTTTTGCTCTCTTATTTTTGTTCTGAATCAAATGATACATGACCTTTTTATGTCTGGTTTTTAGATCATTGTAGCTGTGTGATTAATCCATTTTCTGCATGGCTGTGTAATATTCCATTGGCTGAGTATAACAGTTCTATTGTTATTGAGTTACTGTGAATAGTGCTGCTGTGGGCATTCTAATATGTCTTTAGTGTAAAGATTGACACTTTTCTGATGAATATACATTAATACCTAGAAGTGAGTACACCAGATCTTAGAGTACATTATACACATTTAGTTGTAGTAGATATTGCCAGAGATCATAAGTATACAGTTGGTAAAGTTAGTGATCTGTACTTTTGCTAGGTAAAGTCACAGTTGTAAGTGCAGTATATGTGTGTGCATACATATTTAATCTGTACATAAATAGTTTTGCTTAAATATGTAATTGATATAACTATAGACAAATAATTTTACAGATTTAAGTGTTTTTTTTTTCATTTAAACTAACCATGTATTCTACGATTAATGTTCAGATTACAGAAGATTTGTCTGTCCAAACTTGTGGCTAGTATCCCATATCAGAATAATTTGGCTTGCCTTTCTGGAGTGTGTGGTCAAAATGATGACCCAAACACTTAGGATGTCTGCAAGCCCATATGGATCTATTAAGAGCTACAAAATAGTGAGCTGTCCTCTAAACAGGTAGATCCTGGGCCACTCTTCACAGCTTAAGTATTTCAGCTTCTCTACCCATCTCAGTTGATTCCTTTGGGATCAGTTTATAACCTGTGCCACCGTACTCAGTGGCTCTTTTATTACTCTCCCTTCTTCTAAGACACCATTTCAGAGCATCACTGTTGTTATCTGAGTGGAATTGTTGTTCCCTAAATTTCATACTCCTAATATCAGGAAACACAAAGAAATAGAGGAAATCAGTAGAATGGGAAAGAATAGAGATCTCTTCAAGAAAATCAGAGATACCAAGGGAACATTTCATGCAAAGATGGGCTCAATAAAGAACAGAAATGGTATAGACCTAAGAGAAGCAGACAGTATTAGGAGGTGGCAAGAATACACAGAAGAACTGTACAAAAAAGATCTTCACGACCCAGATAATCATGATGGTGTGATCACTCACCTAGAGCCAGACATCCTGGAATGTGAAGTCAAGTGGGCCTTAGAAAGCATCACTACGAACAAAGCTAGTGGAGGTGATGGAATTCCAGTTGAGTTATTTCAAATCCTGAAAGATGATGCTGTGAAAGTGCTGCACTCAATATGCCAGCAAATTTAGAAAACTCAGCAGTGGCCACAGGACTGGAAAAGGTCAGTTGTCATTCCAGTCCCAAAGAAAGGCAATGACAAAGAATGTTCAAACTACCACACAATTGCACTCATTCCACACGCTAGCAAAGTAATGCTCAAAATTCTCCAAGCCAGGCTTCAACAGTACATGAATCATGAACTTC
>NW_011491973.1:0-1353 GCF_000754665.1 Bison bison bison | reverse complement strand
TAGACATGGTAGTTTGTGCACATTTTATCCAGTATGATAGCTTATACAATAAGAAGTTATTCATTAATAATTGACAAATAAAGTCCCTAGGAACATATGAATAAAATGATACTTGCTTTGAATCTAATACTGGCTCCATCATCCCTCTTGAGAGCTCCTTTGTTTGTCCTAAAAGTAAAGAGCTAGTATAAATTAGAAATACCATTTAAGGAGCCATTTGGCACACTTGAAGTTTTCATCACACATACAGGGAGATATGACTGGGAAGAATTTTTCTTTGAGGTCTTCAAATCCTATTGACTTTTGCAAAGTAAAGTAGCCTAAAAACAGCTAATTTCAGGCTGAGTTGTAATTGAGAATGCTTTTTTTGTGAGGATGAGAGATGCAGTTGGAAGGAAAATAAGGAGAAAGAGATGCAGGTTAATCTCAGGGATTGTTACAAAAAAGAGATGGAAACATGATGTTTGCTCAGAAAAGGAGAAGTTACGTGAATGAATGGAAGTAACAGAGGAGCAGATTTCTTAGTTTTGTTTTTTTTTACAGAATAAAATACTTCCATACCTCATAGACTGCTGGAGGTTTTTTTGAAAGAGACTGAATGATCTAATGGAGAAGGTCTAGGTATTGACAGGTAATCATCTAGTAAAAGATTATACAATTAACATGCATCATATAATTTCAAAGGGATATACTGTACGTGAGATAACTCTATGAGCTCTTAAGCTGGAAAATAATACAACTTCTTTCCGGCATCCAAATAAATGAGAAATACTACAACACAATATTATTCTTCTTGCTCCCTTTGAAATACTGGTTATATATGATCAGCTGGGTTCTCTGGGAAGCAGACTCTAAGATGGAGTTTAGTATGCAGGATATGTACCGGGAGGGCCCTTTGAATCAACACCTATGAAACGGAGGGTTACAAAGTGGGAGTGGACAGGGAGAGAAATTGAGTTGCAGTGCAGACCAAATAAGAGCCTGGGAATCAAGCAAGCTGACATTTTTTTTTTTCAGCCAGCAAAGAGATAATAAACCCAAATAGCTTAATAGGCAGCAAAAGTATGATCAGCATGGTATCAGCTTTTCACGTCACATGCCCCACAGATGACACCAAAATGAAAGGGACCAGATGCAAGGGAACACAAGTGGTAGGGCCCTCTGCTGTTGAGAAGCCAAGTGCATTCTGCACCTCATGGTGGTGGTTTAGTCGCTAAGTCATGTCCAACTCTTGTAACTCCATGGACTGTCACCCACCTGGCTCCTCTGTTCATGGGATTCTCCAGGCCAGAATACTGGAGCGGGTTGCCATTTCCTTCTCCAAGGAATCTTCCCAACCCAGGGATCGAACCC
>NW_011491972.1:19832-20592 GCF_000754665.1 Bison bison bison | reverse complement strand
AAAGTCTATTTTATCTGATATAAATATTGCTACTCCTGCTTTCTTTGGTCCCTATTTGCATGGAAAATCTTTTTCCAGCCCTTCACTTTCAGTCTGTATGTGTCCCCTGTTTTGAGGTGGGTGTCTTGTAGACAACATATGTAGGGGTCTTGTTTTTGTATCCATTCAGCCAGTCTTTGTCTTTTGGTTGGGGCATTCAACCCATTTACGTTTAAGGTAATTACTGATAAGTGATCCCGTTGCCATTTACTTTATTGTTTTGGGTTCGATTTTATACACCGTTTTTGTGTTTCCTGTCTAGAGAATATCCTTTAGTATTTGTTGGAGAGCTGGTTTGATTGTGCTGAATTCTCTCAGCTTTTGCTTGTCTGAAAAGCTTTTGATTTCTCCTTCATATTTGAATGAGATCCTTGCTGGGTACAATAATCTGGGCTGTAGGTTATTTTCTCTCATCACTTTAAGTATGTCTTGCCATTCCCTCCTGGCTTGAAGAGTTTCTACTGAAAGATCAACTGTTATTCTTATGGGAATTCCCTTGTGTGTTATTTGTTGTTTTTCCCTTGCTGCTTTTAATATTTGTTCTTTGTGTTTGATCTTTGTTAATTTGATTAATATGTGTCTTGGGGTGTTTCACCTTGGGTTTATCCTGTTTGGGACTCTCTGTGTTTCTTGGACTTGGGTGATTATTTCCTTCCCCCATTTTAGGGAAGTTTTCAACTATTATCTCTCAAGTATTTTCTCATGGTCTTTCTTTTTGTCT
>NW_011491972.1:15989-16442 GCF_000754665.1 Bison bison bison | reverse complement strand
AAGAAAGAAAGAATGATCGTACAAATAGTAAAAATATATCTAGAACTTCCTCCGGTTTTGTTGTGAGTATTGCGGGTTAAGTTCATTTTTTGGCTAGTTCCTTGGTCCGACTTATATTTCTCAAGATCTATAGGCCCCTTCCTATGTAGTTGGTACTAACCACAGGGTTTTAACCTATTGCCTGTAGCTTCCAAGGTGGTTCCCTATGTTATAGCTTCTTCTGTTTGCTGGTCTCTTCAGTGTCTGGTTTCCGCCCTGACAGAAAGGGGACGGTGGAGGACACTTTTTTTTTTTTTGGCTCACTTTTTCAGTCACGCTGAGGGGAGGTAGGGAGGGATGCTGCAAACAAATAACACTGGCATGTGCTCGCAGTGCCTCAGCCACACTGGGTCTGCCCCCTGTTCATGGCGCGTGTAGCCCCCCTGCCCACACTGCTCAGGCTCTAGGTTGCTC
>NW_011491972.1:14217-15889 GCF_000754665.1 Bison bison bison | reverse complement strand
TCTTTTATATTTTTTCCTTCCTCCTTTCAAAGACTTGGGTTGCTTTTCTGGGTGCCTGATGTCCTCTGCTGGCATTCAGAAGTTGTTTCGTGGAATTTACTCAGCGTTTAAATGTTCTTTTGATGAATTTGTGGGGGAGAAAGTGTTCTCCCCGTCCTACTCCTCTGCCATCTTAGCTCCTCCCCTCTTCTGATCTTTTGACTGTAGGTTTTCTTAGATGTTAAGTTGCCATCCTGTAATCTTTTCTCATGTCTCTCAGCAATTTTGCGATGGACCAGATGTATGGGCTAAAGATTAATGATCACCTGTTGTTTTTCCTTCAGGCATATTGAACAGAAGTTAATTATTACCCTTTCCTGGATCTGAGTGCTGATAATTTATCAGATAGACACATTCCACTGATAGCCAGGAATTCAGGACAAAGGGTATAGTTTCAGTTTAATAGAGTGGGATGTTTATGAAACCAGCTGAGGTCTCAGAGTTCCTACACTCACTGACAATTTCTACCTCAATCCTCCCCCAACCCTCTCTGGAAATGGAGATGCTAACTGCCAATGGGGAAATGGGAGACGACCCCTCTGCTTCTTTGAGCTGGACAGAGGCATTGTTAGGGGATGGCAGTTAGGTCTCCACACGTGGGATGTTCTAGTGGAACTTGGTATATTATCTTTGGCTCCATTTCCATAACCATTACCATCTGAAGCTTCTATGGGAGACGTTGCAAAGCAAGAAAGACGATTTAAAACACAAGGGCCAAAAAGTAATAAGAGTAAAATAAGAGGATCAGAGGTCTCCACCAGGTGGAAGTTGATATCAAATTCAGTAAGGTGGTCCCAAAAGAAAGAGTGGGGCCAGTCATTGCATGGACTAGACTTTATCGATCCTGGACTTTTCTTGAATAATCCTTTCAATTCTTCCAAAGGGGTGTATTGATATTCTGAATACTGTGAACTCTCCTCTGGGGATGTTGGATGACCTTCTTGATTCTCTCCCGAAGGATTCCAAGTTTTTATCCATGTGTGATGAATCTGGGTGCCAATACCTGTAACCTTCAAAGTGGTGGGTGAAGAAAACATAACAGAGTAGGGTCCTTCCCATATGGGAGTTAAGTGGGGATATTGTTACGAATAGCCTTTACTAACACTGTATCTCCAGGATTATATACAGACCTTTCATTTTCCTTATATTGTGATATTCCATTATCTAAGGATTGTACTTGTTTTTGGAAAGAAGCTAAATTGTTGTTGTTCAGTCACTCAGGCATGTCTGACTCTTTGCAATCCCATGGGCTGCAGCATGTCTGGCTTCCCTGTCCTTCACCATCTTCTAGGGCTGACTCAAACTCATGTCCATTGAGTCGGTGGTGCCATCCTACCATCTCGTCCTGTTTCAGGCCCTTTGCCTCCTGCCTTCCATCTTTCACAGCATCAGGGTCTTTTCCAATAAGTTGGCTCTTCACATTAGGGGGCCAAGTATTGGAGTTTCAGATCAGCATCAGTCCCTCCAACGAAGATTCAGGGTTGATTTCCTCTAGGATTGACTGGTTTGATATCCTTACATTCCAAGGGATTCTCAAGAGTCTTCTCCAGCACCACAGTTCAAAAATATCAGTTCTTTGGCACTCAGACTTCTTTATGGTCTAATCCTCACATCCATACATAACTACTGGAAA
>NW_011491972.1:10701-12424 GCF_000754665.1 Bison bison bison | reverse complement strand
CTGAGGAAGGCTTTCTTCTCTCTCTTTGCTGTTCTTTGGAACTTTGCATTCACATGGGTATATCTTTCCTTTTCTCCTTTGCCTTTCACTTTTTTTCAAAGCTATTTGTAAGGCCTCCCCAGCCAACCATTTTGCCTTGTTGCAATTCTTTTTCTTGCATTTATTTTTCTTCCTTGATCACTGCCTCATGTACAATGTCATGAAACCTCCATCCATAGTTCTTCAGGCACTCTGTCTATCAGATCTAATCCATTGAATATATTTGTCACTTTCGCTGTATAATCCGTAAGGGATTTGATTCAGGTCATGCCTGAATGGCCTAGTGGTTTTCCCTACTTTCTTCAATTTAAGTGTGAATTTTGCAATAAGGCATTCATGATCTGAGTCACAGTCAGCTCCTGGTCTAAATTAGTGACGTGTTGTGTTAGTTCAGCTGTTTTTTAACCTAGAAGTAAATAACTTTTGAGATCCTGCTTTAGGTTCTCCTTTCTCTGTAAAGAGCTGCCATTTGTAAACATAGTTACATCTGGATTTTCTTATGGTTTATCTTTTAAGTCCTCACTTGCCAAGCAATTTAAAGCTAGGACTTGATGACAGTCATGCTCTGCTTTTTGTTAATCTAATGATTTAGGAAGGGATGCAGCCTAGTTTCAAGTTGAGCAAGTTTTTAGCTGAACTATGAGCAGGGATTGGTATCTGAGAAGCCGATTGTCTGATATCCACAAACCTCCCTTGGAGTTCAAAATTCCAGAAATATCATGTGAAGTATAGACTATTATATCTCGGCCTATAATTAATTTAGGAGCTTCAGGAATTAATAGGTCTACTGAGGCCACTATCCTTAGACAATGTGGCCATACTTGAGCTATAGGATCAAGTTCTTTGCTCAAATAATCACCAGGTTGTTGTGAGTTTCCTTTGGGTTGTGTTAGGTCTCACAGTGGTATTCTTGATCTCTCTCTTATAAAAAAAATTAAATTGGTCTCCTGTAGGCAGACTGAGAGCAGGGGCCTGACAAAGAGCCTGTTGTAAAGTTTTAAATGAATATATTTCTTCAGATTCCCATTGTAATATCCTTTGTCCTGATTGTCGAGTCTCTTTCAATAAGTTATATAGAGGTCAAGCCAGTTCTCCATATTCAGGAATCCAAATTTGGCAGTAGCCAGTTATACCAAGGAAACCACGGAGTTGTCTAATAGTACTAGGGCAAAGATGTTGTAAGATGGTCTTTATTCTTTCCTTCCCTAAGGCTCAAGTTCCATGTGAAAGTTTGAGTCCTAAATATTTAACTTCCTATTGGCATATCTGAGCTTTAGATTTTGACATTTTGCAAGCACATTGGGTTAGATAATTAAGATGATTACAGGCAGCTTGGTCACATGGTTCCTTTGTGTCAGAACAAAGGAAAATATCATCTACATATTGGATAGTTTTTATAGGCTCTGGTGCCTGAAACATAGCTAGGTCTTAAGCCAAAGCCTGTCCAAACAAGTGAGGACTATCTCTGAATCCTTGAGGCAACATTGCCGAAGTTATTTGGGTAGAGGAACCAGATGGATCCTCAAAAACAAACAAGAATTGTGAACTTTGGGCTAGAGGAATACAAAAGGAGACATCCTTTAAATCTAATACAGTAAACCAGGCTGCTGTTTCTGGGATCTGGGAAAGTAAAGTATAGGGGTTAGGCAGCACAGGATGTAATGGAATTACAGCTTCATTAATG
>NW_011491972.1:9144-10601 GCF_000754665.1 Bison bison bison | reverse complement strand
CCACTTTCATATGGATTGAAGCTTGCATCTTAGATAGTATATCTTTTCCCAGGATGGGAGTTGGGCTTTCTGGTATTATCAGGAAGGCATGGGAAAAGGGAATGGAATCCCAGCCACAGCTCAATGGTTCTGTAAATAATTTTGTAATAGACTTCCCAGAAATTCCATGTATAGTGGTTGATTTATTTGAGGGAGGTCCTGGATTAGAGAGGAGGGCCAAAAATGTGGCTCCCATATCAAGAAGAAAGTTAGCAGAGTGGCCTCCTCCAGTCAGAGTTACCCGAAGCTCCTGTGCTGTGATGAAGATAGGAGCCAAAGTGGGAAGCCCTGGGCCCCATCAGTTTTGATCTTGGGTCAGAGGAACTAACCCCAGAGACCCACGTCTCTGAGGGAAGTCTCTCCCCCAGTGATAACCTCGACAAAGGGTACATGGCTTAGGTGCTGGTACCTTAGCCTAGGGGCATTTTCCCTTGAAGTGTCCCTCCTTGCCACAGAGGAAATGGGGACTGGGTATCAGCTTTTGTCCTCCTGCTTTTGCAACTCTATAGTTAACTCCCTGTAGGGCCATAGCAAGAGCTTCAGTCTTTTCCTTATCTCTCCTCTATTCTCCTCATGCTCCTCTTGATCTCTATTATAAAACACAAACGTGGCAGTTTTTAGCAGACTCTCTAGATCTTGTTTGGGGTCAAAAGCCGACTTTCGGAGCTTACTCCTAATGTCTGGGGCTGACTGAGTAATAAATTTATCCTTAAGAATAATTTGGGGGGCGGTCCTAAGATGGTGGAGGAATAGGATGGGGAGACCACTTTCTCCCCCACAAATTCATTGAAAGAACATTTGAACGCTGAGCAAACTCCACAAAACAACTTCTGAATGCTGGCAGAGGACATCAGGCACCAAGAAAAGCATCCTATTGTCTTCAAAAGGAGGTAGGACAAAATATAAAAGATAAAAAGAGAGACAAAAAAGTTAGGGACAGAGATACATTCCTGGAAGGGAGTCTTAAAAGAGAAGTTTCCAAACACCAGGAAACCCTCTCTCTGGCAGGTCTGGGGGAAGTTTTTCAATATCAGAGGGCAACATAACTGGGAGGAAAAATAAATAAATAAAACCCACCAATTACCAACCTAATGGCAACTCTCAGCAGAGAAGTACCCCCAGATCCTCATATCCGCCACCAGCAAGCGGGGGCTGAACGGGAAGGAGCAGGCTGCATTGTTTAGGGTCAGGACCAGGCCTGAATGCCCTGAGGGCAATCTGAGGGAGCTAACGTGAGAGCAACCTAAACTGTGGGATAGCCAGAGAGAGAGAGAGAGGGGAAAAAGAGAGAGAGAGAGAGAGAGAGAGAGAGAGAGAGAGAGCTATCCCACGAAAAGCCCTAACCTAAGGCACTGCTGGCTTGCTCACAGAACAAAGGACTGAGTGAATACCAGAGGAGAGCTAGCTGGCTATGGACC
>NW_011491972.1:6702-7572 GCF_000754665.1 Bison bison bison | reverse complement strand
AGTAATTAGCCTCCAACTAAAATAAATAAATTTTTAAAAAAATTTTAAAAATGTGAATTTAAGCTAAAAAAAAGAATCAAATCTTCAGTACCCATTTTAACTTAAGAGTGTGATTACTGGCTTGATTACTCTCTCCCCCTTTTGACACTCCTTTTTCTCCCCCAGGTCACCTCTATCTCCTCCCTTCCCCTTCTCTTCTCAACCCAACTCTGTAAATCTGTGTGTGTGTTCTGGGCTGTGGAGAACACTTAGGAAACAAAGTACTGCCTAGATCTCCCTCTCACTCCTTTTGATTCCCCCTTTTCTTCTCCTGCCCACCTCTATCTCCTTCCTACCTCTTCTCTTCTCTATGTTACTCCATGAACCTCTATGAGGGCTCCAGACTGTGGAGATCACATAGGGAATTGTTTACTTGTTAGCTTGCTCTCTCCCCTTTTGATTCCCCCTCTTCACCTCCTGGTCACTTCTATCTCCCTCCTCCCTCTTATCTTCTCCATGTAACTCTGCAAACTTCTCTGGGTTTCCCTCACTGTGGAGAATCTTTTCACCATTAACATAAAAGTTTTATCGTCAGTGCTGTATGGATGGAGAAGTCTTGAGGCTAGTGTAAGAATAAGACTGAAAACCAGAAGCAGAAGGTTTAAGCCCCAAACCTGAGAATACCAGAGAACTCCTGACTCCAGGGAACATTAATTGATAAGAGATAATCCAAAAGCCTCCATACCTTCACTGAAACCAAGCACCACCCAAGAGCCAATAAGTTCCAGAGAAAGACATACCACACAAATTCTCCAGCAATGCAGGAACATAGCCCTGAGCTTCAACATACAGACTGCCCAAAGTCACACCAAACCCATAGACATCTCAAAA
>NW_011491972.1:5736-6246 GCF_000754665.1 Bison bison bison | reverse complement strand
ATCAAAGGATCAATCCAAGAAGAAGATATAACAATTATAAATATAAATGCACTCAACATAGGAGCACTGCAATATGTAAGGCAAATGTTAACAAGTATGAAAGGGGAAATTAACAATAACACAATAACAGTGGGAGACTTTAATGCCCCACTCATACCTATAGATAGATCAACGAAACAGAAAACAAGGAAACACAAACTTTAAATGACACAATGGACCAGTTAGACTTAATTTGATATCTATAGGACATTTCACCCCAAAACAATGAATTTCACCTCTTTCTCAAGTGCACACGGAACCTTCTCCAGGATAGATCACATCCTGGGCCATAAATCTAGCCTTGGTAAATTCAAAGAAATTGAAATCATTCCAATCATCTTTTCTGACCACAATGCAGTAAGATTAGATGTCAATTACAGGAAAAAAAAATATTAAAAATTCCAACATATGGAGGCTGAACAACACGCTGCTGAATAACCAACAAATCACAAAAGAAATAAAAAAAGAAAT
>NW_011491972.1:4832-5636 GCF_000754665.1 Bison bison bison | reverse complement strand
AAAAAGAAAAATGAATTAAAAGAAATGAGGACAATCTCAGGGACCTCTGGGACAATGTGAAACACCCCAACATTTGAATCATAGGAGTCCCAGAAGAAGAAGACAAAAAGAAAGGCCATGAGAAAATATTTGAGGAGATAATAGTTGAAACTTCCCTAAAATGGGGAAGGAAATAATCGCCTAAGTCCAAGAAACCCAGAGAGTCCCACACAGGATAAACCCAAGGTGAAACATCCCAAGACACATATTAATCAAATTAACAAAGATCAAACACAAAGAACAAATATTAAAAGCAGCAAGGGAAAAACAAAAACAAAAACAAATAACACACAAGGGGATTCTCATAAGGATAGCAGCTGATATTTCAATAGAAACTCTTCAGGCCAGAAGGGAATGGCAGGACATATTTAAAGTGATGAAAGAAAACAACCTACAACTCAGATTACTGTACCCAGCAAGGATCTCATTCAAATATGAAGGGGAAATCAAAAGCTTTACAGACAAGCAAAAGTTGAGAGAATTCAGCACCACCAAACCAGCTCTCCAACAAATGCTAAAGGATCTTCTCTAGACAGGAAACAGAAAGGGTGTATAAACTCAAACCCAAAACAACACAGTAAATGGCAACGGGATCATACTTATCAATAATTACCTTAAACGTAAATGAGTTGAATCCCCCAACCAAAAAACAAAGACTGGCTGAATGGATACAAAAACAAGACCCCTATGTATGCTGTCTACAAGAGACCCACCTCAAAACAAGGGACACATACAGACTGAAAGTGAAGGGCTGGAAAAAGATAT
>NW_011491972.1:4177-4732 GCF_000754665.1 Bison bison bison | reverse complement strand
AATGAAGAACCCCAGGGTTAGTAGAAGGGAAGAAATCTTAAAAATTAGGGCAGAAATAAATGCAAAAGAGACAAAAGAGACCATAGCAAAAATCAACAAAGCTAAAAGCTGTTTATTTGAGAAGATAAATAAAATTGACAAACCATTAGCCAGACTCATCAAGAAAAAAGGGAGAAGAATCAAATCAATAAAATTAGAAATGAAAATGGAGATATCACAATGGACAAAACAGAAATACAAAGGATCATAAGAGACTACTATCAGCAACTATATGCCAATAAAATGGACAACATGGAAGAAATGGACAAATTCTTAGAAAAGTATTACTTTCCAAAACTGAACCAGGAAGAAATAGAAAATCTTAACAGACCCATCACAAGCATGGAAATCGAAACTGTAATCAGAAATCTACCAGCAAACAAAAGCCCCCAATCAGACGGCTGCACAGCTGAATTCTACCACAAATTTACAGAAGAGCTAACACCTATCTTACTCAAACTCTTCCAGAAAGCTGCAGAAGAAGGTAAACTTCCAAACACATTCCATGAGGCCACC
>NW_011491972.1:0-913 GCF_000754665.1 Bison bison bison | reverse complement strand
AAATTGGGCTAATTGCTCACTTGACCTGCCCCGTGCATTAATAGCATACCATTCATCTCTCCATTCTTGAGCAAGTTTAATTAACTTTTCTCTATCTCCTCCAGTGAATGTTTGGCTTAGTAGCAACATAATGTCTCTCCAGGCTAGGTCAAAGGATTGTGTAAGACCCTGGAAATTTTCTATATGTTTATCCGGCTTATTGGTGAAATTTCCCAGGCATATTTTAATTTGCTGTAGGTCCTGGAGAAGGAAAGGAACGTGGACCCATACTTGCCCCCATTCCCCACTTGCTACTTCTTGTAATGAAAGGAAAGAAGGATACAACTTTGAAGTAGGACTGACCAGTGGTATTGACAGGGACTGGTGAGGTTCTGGGGGATTTGATTTAGTCAGTCCCAGATAAGGGTAACAGTTTTGACTTAGAGATTCAGAAGAAACTACAGGCGGTACAGATTGAGAAAACCCACAATTCTTACATGAGGTGGGGTCTTCTCTTAAAGCAAAGAAAACCTGTACATAAGGGATTTCCGACCGTTTCCCCTCCCATTTACAAGAAAGACTTAAGAGTAAGATGGTGTTGTAATTAAGTGTGCCCTCAGGGGGACATCTTTCACCATCAGATAAGTTATATTGGGGCCATGTCTTGGTGCAGAAAAAGATCAAATATTTTTTCTTTAGGGTTTGAGGGTCCAGTTGTTCCCAGTTCTTCAGGATACATGCCAGAAGTGTCTGCTTTGAGCTGGCTGATAGGTTCGATGAAGTTGTTCCCATCTGAAAAAGAGATAAGGCCAGTGTTCAACACTTTTTGTCTTTTGTCTAGTTCCTCCTGTCAAGAGGGCATCCCTTCTTTTTGGACCGAGAGCAAAGAAGCATTAGTGGTACATGCCTCCATCAACATTCTTTTAGCCTGACT
>NW_011491971.1:20048-20772 GCF_000754665.1 Bison bison bison | reverse complement strand
ATTACAATTGCTATGTCTTCCTCTTGGATTGATCCATTGATCATTATGTAGTGTCCTTCCTTATCTCTTCTAGTGTGCTTTATTTTAAGGTCTATTTTTGAAATGGTAACCCACTCCAGTGTTCTTGCCTGGAGAATCCCAGGGACGGGGGAGCCTGGTGAGCTGGTGTCTCTGGCGTCTCACAGAGTTGGACACTAATGAAGCGACTTAGCAGCACTCCAGCTTTCTTTTGCACAGAGTATATTTTTCCATCGTCTCGCTTTCAGTCTATATGTGTCTTGAGGTCTGAAGTGGGTTTTTTTCAGGATGGCATATATATGGGTCTTGTGTTTGTATCCATTCATCCAGTCTGTATCTTTTGTTGTAGCGTTTAATCCATTTACATTTTAAGTAATTATTGATACATATGTTCCTACTGCTATTTCCTTAATTGTTTGAGATTTATTTTGTGGATATTTTTTCCTCTCTTGTATTTCTTTTTCTTTTATTTTTTAATATAAATTTATTTATTATACTTGGAGGCTAATTGCTTTACAATATTGTATTGGTTTTGCCATACATCAACATGAATCCACCACAGGTGTACATGTGTTCCCCTTCTGACCAACCCATCAACCTCCCTCCCCATACAGTCCCTCTGAGTTATCCCAGTGCACCAGCTCCGAGTATCTGGTTTCATGCATCGAATCTGGACTGGCAATTCATTTCACATATGATATTATAC
>NW_011491971.1:16035-16414 GCF_000754665.1 Bison bison bison | reverse complement strand
ATTTACATCTAATCTTACTGCATTGTGATCAGAAAAGATGCTTGAATTGTTTCTTTTTTTTTTTTTTTAATTTGCCAAGGCTACACTTATGACACAGAATGTGATCTATCCTGGAGAAGGTTCTGTGTGTACTTGAGAAAAAGGGGAAATTCATTTTGGGGTGGTGAAATGTCCTATAGATATCAATTAGGTCTAACTGATCCATTTTATCATTTAAAGTTTGTGTGTCCTTTTTAATTTTCTGTTTAGTTGATCTATCCATAGGTGTGAGTGGAATATTGAAGTCTCCCACTATTATTGTGTTACTGTTAATTTCCCTTTCATACTGTGTTAGCATTTGCCTTACATATTGTAGTGCTCCTTGTTGGGTGCATATATA
>NW_011491971.1:14602-15935 GCF_000754665.1 Bison bison bison | reverse complement strand
CCATTCAGCCAGTCTTTGTCTTTTGGTTGGGCCATTCAACCCATTTGCTTTTAAGGTAACTATTGATAAGTATGATCCCATTGCCTTTTACTTTATTGTTTTGGGTTTGAGTTTAAACACCCTTTTTGTGTTTCCTGTCTAGAGAATATCCTTTAGGATTTGTTGGAAAGCTGGCTTGATGTTGCTGAATTCTCTCAGTTTTTGCTTATCTGTAAAGCTTTTGATTTCTCCTTCATATTTGAATGAGATCCTGCTGGGTACGGTATTCTGGACTATAGGTTATTTTCTTTCATCACTTTAATTATGTCTTGCCATTCCCTTCTGGCCTGAAGAGTTTCTATTGAAAGATCAGCTGTTATCCTTTTGGGAATCCCCTTGTGTGTTATTTGTTGTTTTTCCCTTGCTGCTTTTAATATTTGTTCTTTGTGTTTGATCTTTGTTAATTTGATTAATATATGTCTTTGGGGTGTTTCACCTTGGGTTTATCCTGTTTGGGACTCTCTGGGTTTCTTGGAGTTGGGTGATTATTTCCTTCCCCATTTTAGGGGAGTTTTCAACTATTATGTCCTCAGGTATTTTCTCATGGTCTTTCTTTTTGTCTTCTGCTTCTTAGACTCCTATGATTCTAATATTGGAGCATTTAATATTGTCCTGGAGGTCTCTGAGATTGTCCTCATTTCTTTTAATTCATTTTTATTTTTTCCTCTCTGATTCATTTATTTCTACCTTTCTATCTTCTACTTCACTAATCCTATCTTCTGCTTCTGTTATTCTACTATTTGTTGCCTCCAAAGTGTTTTTGATCTCATTTATTGCATTATTCATTATATCAGATCAGATCAGATGAGTCGCTCTGTGACCTGATGAATTGCAGCATGCTCTTTTTTGTTTCTTCTAGGTCCTTGTTAAACCTTTCGTGCATCTTCTCAATCCTTGTCTCCAGGCTATTTATCTGTGATTCCATTTTTATTTCAAGATTTTGGATCATTTTCACTATCATTATTCGGAATTCTTTATCAGGTAGATTCCCTATCTCTTTCTCTTTTGTTTGGTTTGGTGGACATTTATTCTGTTCCTTTACTTGCTGGGTATTCTTCTACCTCTTCATCTTATCTATTTTACTGCATTTGGGGTGGCCTTTCTGTATTCTGGCAGTTTGTAGAGTTCTCTTTATTGTGGAGTTTCCTTGCTTTGGGTGGGGTTGTATTGGTGGCTTGTCCAGGTTTCTTGGTTAGGGAAGCTTGTGTCAGTGTTCTGGTTGGTGGAGATGAATTTCTTCTCTCTGGAGTGCAGTGAAGTGTCTGGTAGTGAGTTTTGAGATGTCAGTGGATTT
>NW_011491971.1:13585-14418 GCF_000754665.1 Bison bison bison | reverse complement strand
TAAATATTAGTTAATACATCCAACATTTTTACATTGATAGTTTTGTGTGTGTGTGTGTTGCAAACATGTAAAATCTTCTCTCTTAGCAACTTTCAAATATACAATGCAATATTACTAATTAAATATGCCTTGCTGAGTTTTAGATCCCTAATTTGTATCCTTATATAATATCTCCTATTTCCTTTTTTTTATGATTACTTTGGATTTAAGTACTTTTATTTCTTGTTTTTTTTTTTTTTTTTTTTTTGGTGACAGAAGCTTAGAATATTGATTTTAGACCCCTCTTCTTTTCTAATATATGTATTCAAGTCTATAAAATTTCCTCTAAGCAATGCTATGTCAGCATATTACAATTATTAAAAAAAAATTATTTTCAATTTTTTAATCCAAAATATGTTTTAATTTATTTTAAGATTTCTTCTGTATTCATATATAAAAGTGTGTTTTGGTTATTGAAATATAAGTGATTTACAATATTATATTAGAATCAGGTGTGATTCAGCATTTTTACAGATTATGCTCCATAAAAAGTTATTACAAGTTAAAGTTTGTTTCCCTCTGCTACACAACATATATTTGTGGCTTATCTATTTCATACACAGTAATTTGTGTCTCTTAATCCCATACTCTGAGGTTGCCCTTCCCCCATTCACTGTCCATCCTGCTATCCACTAGTTTGTTCTCTATATGTATGAAACTTTTCCTGTTCTATTTTATACATTCATTTTATTTTTAGATTACAAATGTGAGTGATAACATACAACATTTGTGTTCTTGTTTAATTTATTTTATTTAGCATTGTTGCAAATGGCAGTATTTTATTCTTTTTATAG
>NW_011491971.1:9708-11536 GCF_000754665.1 Bison bison bison | reverse complement strand
GTTAGTTCTAATTCCATTATCTTAAAACCTATATTGTGGAAGTGGGTCTGGTGAGACCTTTACAACCTTGATATGTTCTTTTAATTTACTGTAATACCCAACTGAAAAAGTATAGAACTCCCTTGCTAACACTAGCAAGAGGAGCACTCTCTGTCCCCCTTCTGATGCCTATGTCAGAAGCTTTATCTGTCCCTTTTTATACTTTAATAAAACTGTGCAACACATAAGCTCTGGAGTGATAAGTCCTGGTCCCTGGTCCCTGGTGCTGAAGCTAAATCATCTTATTTGGAGACCACCATAAGCTATCACTAGATTCAAATTATTTTAATTTTTTTTTACTTCTTTCACCTTAAGGAAAGAACCAAATACTTATTGGTGTGAAATGATGTGAAAAATTTTTCTTCTAATGTTCTGGTTTAGGTGGTTTACTGTTTGAGGACTTATGTTCAGGTCTTTAAGTCATTTTGGCTTTATTTTTGCATATAGTGTGAAGAAATACTGTAATCTCATTTTTTTACATGTAATTATAAATAATGTGACTCGTGATGGAAGTAAAGTCCAATGAGTAAAGAATAACATTTCAGAGGAACATGATATGTTAGGTCCATGAATCAAGGTAAATTAGAAGTGGTCAAACAGAAAATGTCAAGAGTGAACATCCACATTTTAGGATTCAGTGAACTAAAATGGACTGGAATGGATGAACTGAATTAAGATGACCTACTACTGTGTGCAAGAATCCCTTAGAAGAAATGGTGTAGCACTCATAGTCAATAAAAGAGTCTGAAATGCAGTGCCTGGCTGAAATCTCAAAAACAAAAGAGTGATCTGTGTTTATTTCCAAGTCAAACCATTCAATATCACAGTAATCCAAATCTATGTACCAATCACTAGTGCTGAAGAAGCTGAAGTTTAATGGTTCTGTGAAGACCTACAAGACCTTCAAGAACTAACACCCAAAGAAGATGTCCTATTCAAGATAGAGGACTGGAATGGAAAACTAGGAAGTCAAGAGATAGCTAGTGTAACAGGCAAATTTGGCCCTGGAGTACAAAATAAATCAGGGCAAAGTCTAACATAGTTTTGCCAAGAGAACACACTGGTCATACCAAGCATCCTCTTCCAAAAACACAAGAGACAGTTTACACATGGACATCACCAGATGGTCAATGCCAAAATCAGACTGACTATATTCTTTGCAAGGAAAGATGGAGAAGCTCTATACAGTCAGCATAAACAAGATTGGGAGCTGGCTATGGCTCAGATCATGAGCTGCTTATTGCCAAATTCATCCTTAAATTGAAGAAAGTAGAGAAAACCACTAGATGATTCAAGTATGACAGAAATCACATCCCTTACGATTATACAGTGGAAGTGACAAAAGATTCAAGGGATTAGATCTGATAGACAGAAAGCCTGAAGAACTATGGATGGAGGTTTGTCACATTGTACAGGAGGCAGGGATCAACACCTTCCCTAAGAAAAAGAAATGCAAACAGGCAAAACAGTTGTCTGAGGAGATCTTATAAATAGCTGAGAAAAGAAGAGAAGTTAAAGGCAAAGGAGAAAAGGAAGGATATACCCATTTGAATGAAGAGTTTCAAAGAATAGAACAGAAAGATAAGAAAGACATCCTCAGTGATCAATGCAAAGAAAAAGAGGAAAACAATAGAATGGGAAAGACTAGAGATCTCTTCAAGAAAATTAATGATACCAAAGAAACATTTCATAAAAAGATAGGTCCACTAAAGACAGGAATGGTATGGACCTAACAGAAGCAGAAGAGGTGGCAGAAGAGGTGGCAAAAATCCAAGAACTACACAAAAAA
>NW_011491971.1:8151-9608 GCF_000754665.1 Bison bison bison | reverse complement strand
CTGACCTGCCTCTTGAGAAATCTGCATGCAGGTCAAGAAGCAACAGTTAGAACTGGACATGGAACAACAGATCATTTCCAAATTGGGAAAGTAGGACGGCAAGGCTGTATATTGTCACCCTGCTTATTTAACTTATATGCAGACTACATGATGAAAAATGCTGGGCTGGATGAAGGACAAGCTGGAATCACAATTTCTGGGAGAATTATCAATAGCCTCAGATACGCAGATGACACCACCCTTGTGGCAGAAAGTGAAGAGGAACTGAAGAGCTTCTTGATGAAGGTGAAAGAGGAGAGTGAAAAAGTTGGCTTAAAACTCAACATTTAGAAAAGTAAGATCATGGCATCTGATCCTATCACTTCATGGCAAATAAATGGTGAAACAATGGAAACTGAGAGTCATTATTTTGGGGGCTCCAAAATCACTGCAGATGGTGACTGCAGCCATGAAATTAAGACGCTTACTCCTTGGAAGAAAAACCATGACCAACCTAGACAGCATATTGAGAAGGAGAGTCATTACTTTGCTGACAAAGGTCTGTCTAGTTGAGGCCCTGTTTCTTGCAATAGTCATGTATGGATGTGATTGTTGGACTACAAAGAAAGCTGAGCACCCTAGAAATGAAGCTTTTGAACTGTGGTGTTGGAGAAAGCTCTTGAAAGTCCCTTGGACTGCAAGGAGATCCAACCACAAAATCCTCATGATATTAGTCCTGAATATTTATTGGGATGACTGATGGCTGGCACTCCAATACTTTGGTCACATTATGTGAAGAATTGACTCATTGGAAAAGACCGTGATGTTGGGAAAGATTGAAGGTGGGAGGAGGAGGTGAAGACAGGGGATGAGATGGTTGGATGCCATCACCAACTCGATGGACATGAGTTTGAGTAAGCTCAGGGAATTGACAGAGAAGCCTGGCTTGCTGCAGTTCATGGGGTCGCAAAGAGTTGGACATGACTGAGCAACTGAACTGAACAGAACTGGCCCCTATTCAGTCAACAACAGATCAGATTTAACATGGATTTCTTACTTCAATCAGGATTACTATAGACTTTACTTTTTTTAAATAAAAATTTATTTATTTTAATTGGAGGCTAATTACTTTACAATATTATATTGGTTTTGCCATACATCAACATGAATCTGCCACGGGTGTACATGTGTTCCCCATTCTGAACACCCCTCCCACCTCCCTCCTCATACCATCCCTCTGGGTCATCCCAGACACCAGCCCCGAGCATCCTGTATCATGCATCAAACCTGGACTGGTGATTCGTTTCATATATGATATTATACATGTTTCAATGCCATTCTCCCAAATCATCCCACCCTAGCCCTCTCCCAGAGTCCAAAAGAATGTTCTATACATCTGTGTCTCCTTTGGTGTCTCACATATATGGTTATCGTTACCATCTTTCCAAATTCCATATATATGCATTAGTATACCTTAT
>NW_011491971.1:4112-6018 GCF_000754665.1 Bison bison bison | reverse complement strand
AAGTTGGCTTAAATCTCTACATTCAGAAAATGAAGATAATGGCATCTGGTCCCGTCACTTCATGGCAAATAGATGGGGAAACAGTGGAAACAGTGTCAGACTTTATTTTTTTGAGGTTCCAAATCACTGAAGATGGTGACTATAGCCATGAAATTAAAAGACCCTTACTCCTTGGAATAAAAGTTATGACCAACCTAGATAGCATACTGAAAAGCAGAGACATTACTTGGAAAACAAACGTCCGTCTAGTCAAGACTATGGTTTTTCCAGTGGTCATGTATGGATGTGGGAATTTAACTGTGAAGAAAGCTGAGCCCTGAAGAATTGATGTGTTTGAACTGTGGAGTTGAAGAAGATTCTTGAGAGTCCCTTGGTCTGCAAAGAGATCCAATCAGTCACTTCTGAAGGAGATCAGATCTGGGATTTCTTTGGAGCGAATAATCCTGAAGCTGAAACTCCAGTACTTTGGCCACCACGTGTGAACAGTTGACTCACTGGAAAAGACTCTGATGCTGGGAGAGATTGGGGACAGGAGGAGAAGGGGACGACAGAGGATGAGATGGCTGGATGGCATCACTGACTCAGTGGACATGAATCTGAGTGAACTCTGGGACTTGGTGATGGACAGGAAGGCCTGGCGTGCTGCGAATAATGGGGTTGCAAAGAGTCGGACAGGAATAAGTGACTGAACTGAACTGAACCGATACTGTATTGGTGTTTTCCTTTCTGTCTTACTTCACTCTGTATAATAGGCTCCAGTTTCATCCACCTCATTAGAACTGGTTCATATGTATTATTTTTAATGGCTGAGTAATACTCCATTGTGTATATGTACCACAGCTTTCTTATCCATTCGTCTGCTGATGGACATCTAGGTTGCTTCCATGTCCTGGCTATTATAAACAGTGTTGCAATGAACATTTGAGTACACATTTCTCTTTCAATTCTGATTTCCTCGGTGTGTATGCCCAACAGTGGGATTGCTGGGTCATAAAGCAGTTCTATTTCCTATCTCCACACTGTTGTCCAGAGTGGCTGTACTAGTTTGCATTCCCACAAACAATGTAAGAGTGTTCCCTTTTCTCCACACCCTCTCCAACATTTATAGCTTATAGACTTTTGGATAGCAGCCATTCCGACTGGCATGAAATGATACCTCATTGTGGTTTTGATTTGCATTTCTCTAATAATGAGTGATGTTGAACATCTTTTCATGTGTTTTTTTTTGCCATCTGCATATCTTTTTAGGAGAAATGTCTGTTTAGGTCTTTGGCCCCATTTTTTGATTGGGTCATTTATTTCTCTGGAATTGAGCTGTAGGAGTTGATTTATATTTTTGAGATCAATTCTTTGCCATTTACTTCATTTGCTACTTTTTTTCCCATTCTGAAGGCTGTCTTTTCACCTTGCTTATAGTTTCCTTTGTTGTGCAGAAGCTTTCAATTTTAATTAGATCCCATTTGTTTATTTTTGCTTTTATTTCCAGTATTCTGGGAAGTGGGTCATAGAGGATCTTGCTGTGATTTATGTCGGAGTGCATTTTGCATATGTTCTCCTCTAAGAGTTTTATAGTTTCTGGTCTTACATTTACATCTTTAATCCATTTTGAGTTTATTTTTGTGTATGGTGTTAGAAAGTGTTCTAGTTTATTTTTTACAAGTGGTTGACCAGTTTTTCCAGCACCAATTGTTAAAGAGATTGTCTTTGCTCCACTGTATATTATTGCCTCCTTTGTCAAAGATAAGGTGTCCATAGGTGTGAGGATTTATCTCTGGGCTTTCTATTTTGTTCCATTGATCTATATTTCTGTCTTTGTGCCAGTATCATACTGTCTTGATGACTGTGGCTTTTGTAGTAGAGCCTGAAGTCAGGCAGGTTGATTCCTCCAGTTCCATTCTTCTTTCTC
>NW_011491971.1:0-443 GCF_000754665.1 Bison bison bison | reverse complement strand
CTGTCTGAGGGGGCCTTACAAATAGCTGTGAAAAGAAGAGAAGTGAAAAGCAAAGGAGAAAAGGAAAGATATAAACATATGAATGCAGAGTTCCAAAGAACAGCAAGAAGAAATAAGAAAGCCTCCTACAGCGAAGAATGCAAAGAAGTAGAGGAAAACAACAGAATGGGAAAGACTAGAGACCTCTTAAAGAAAATCAGAGATACCAAAGGAACATTTCATGGAAAGATGGGCTCGGTAAAGGACAGAAATGATATGGACTTAACAGAAGCAGAAGATATTAAGAGATGGCAAGAATACACACAAGAACTGTACAAAAAAGATCTTCCCGACCCGGATAATCACGATGGTGTGATCACTGACCTAGAACCAGACATGCTGGAATGTGAAGTCAAGTGGGCCTTAGAAAGCATCACTACGAACAAAGCTAGTGGAGGTGATAG
>NW_011491970.1:18114-18617 GCF_000754665.1 Bison bison bison | reverse complement strand
GAATGACCTTCCTTACTAAAGACAATCTGTAAAGTTTAGACTAGTTTGCTGCCACTTCAAATTTTCAGACACCTATGAAGGCTACAGGGATCACAAAGAAGTAGGGAAACGTGATTTCCCCATAGGAATACAGTAAATCTACAATAACTGGCCTAAAAAAGTGGAGCGCCATTAACTGCCTGAGAAAAAAATTTAAAACTATTGTTCTAAAGAAGCTAAGAAAGCTACAGGAGAAGAGAGATATACAATTTAACAAAATCAGAAATACAATGCAAGAAAAAAATTAGAAATTCAACAAAGATATAAAAATAGTTTTATTTATTTTATTTTATTTTTTTATAACAAAGATATAAAAATAGTTTTAAAAACAAAATTTTGGAGCTAAATAATAGAATGAACTAAAAATGGAATGTGCATGCATGCTAAGTTGCTTCAGCCATGTCTGACTCTTGTGACCCTATGGACTGTAGTCCTCCAGGCTCCTCTGTCTATGGGATTCTCCA
>NW_011491970.1:13647-13998 GCF_000754665.1 Bison bison bison | reverse complement strand
TCATGGGGTTCTCAAGGCAAGACTACTGAAGTGGTTTGCCATTCCCTTCTCCAGTGGACCACATTCTGTCAGATCTCTCCACCTTGACCCCCCATCTTGGGTTGCCCCACAGGCATGGCTTAGTTGCATTGAGTTAGACAAGGCTGTGGTCTTAGTGTGATTAGATTTACTAGTTTTCTGTGAGTATGGTTTCAGTGTGTTTGCCCTCTGATGCCCTCATGCAACACCCACTGTCTTACTTGGGTTTCTCTTACCTTGGGCGTGGGGTATCTCTTCACAGCTGCTCCAGCAAAGCGCAGCCATTGCTCCTTACCTTGGACGAGGGGTATCTCCTCACCACCACCCTTCCTG
>NW_011491970.1:8611-9281 GCF_000754665.1 Bison bison bison | reverse complement strand
AGGCCTGGCGTGCTGCAGTTCATGGGGTCTCCAAGAGTCCGATACAACTGAGCAATTGAACTGAACTGAATTGAAACTTTGGTGGAGGTATTATTCAATGGTGTATGTAAATCATAAAGGTAGTGTTAAGGTTAAAAACAAAATAATTAAAAAAACATAAAGCTACAATAATTTGCTAATGGATATACAGTATAAAAAGATGTAGACTGTGATACCAAAAATATAAAATGTATTTGGGAGAAAGAAAAATGTTGATATTTTGTATGCTGACAAATTTATGTTGTTATCAGGTTAAATCAGACTGTTACAAGGTATTTTATGTAAGTCTCATTGTAACCACAAAGCAAAAACCTATAGTCAATACACAAAATTGGAAGAAATCAAAGTATATTACTACAGACAATTACTAAATCACAAAGACATCAAGAAAGAAAAAAAAGTAACAAAGAATCTATAATACTCTCAGAAAACAATTAAGAAATGGCAAAAGTCTTTAAAAGTGAAATTGTTAGTCACTCAGTCGTGTCTTACTCTTGCAACTCCATGGAGTGTAGCCTGTCAGGCTCCTCTGACTCTGGAGTTCTCTAGGTAAGAATACTGAAGTGGGTTGCCATTCCCTTCTTCAGGGGATCTTCCTGACCTGGGGATTGATTGAACCCAGGGTCTCCTG
>NW_011491970.1:4244-4832 GCF_000754665.1 Bison bison bison | reverse complement strand
AGCAGCAAACTTCCAACAGCTATGGAAGGCAGAGGGTCAAGTTATGCAAAGTTCCCTGCTTAGTAGATAGTCCCTCCCAGCCATGCCCTCTGTTGGCAGACAGTGAAAAAATTTTCCAGAGGAGGGCTCAGGCCATCAGTTCCTGGTTCATTTTCTGGTCCCAGACAGATATTCTTTAGGGAGAGGATTGGCCCCATGAGTTCTTTTCTTGAGATCGAATTCCCCTGAGCCAGTCAAAGTGTATCAAATTTGCAGATGGCAGAGAACCTAGGCCTAGGCCAAGTCTTGCAGTGGCCATGCAATCTCTGAGTGTGGTTTGGGCGTGTTTATAGTAAGAAGAAAGGGAGAGTGAATGAAAACTCTCTCACTCCTATAATCCCTAGGGGAAACTGGAGCTTATTTACGGAAGCCTGGGCATCCTCAGATATTACTATTGATATATTCTGAGGAGCAAATGCATGGCATGGGGAGGTTTCTGTGGTGCTCTAATTAACATGAAGCACAGCTAGTTGGTCCCCAGAAGTAACACAGAGTTTACCCTGGCCCCATCCCCTCTTCTCTCAGTTGAACCAGGGAGAAACAACTATG
>NW_011491970.1:0-557 GCF_000754665.1 Bison bison bison | reverse complement strand
CCTTGTCTTGTTCCTGACTTTAGGGGAAATGCTTTCAATTTTTCACCATTGAGGATAATGTTTGCTGTGGGTTTGTCATATATGGCTTTTATTGTGTTGAGGTGTGTTCCTTCTATGCTTGCTTTCTGGAGAGTTTTATCATAAATGGATGTTGAATTTTGTCAAAGGCTTTCTCTGCATCTATTGAGATAATCATATAGTTTTCATCTTTCAATTTGTTAATGTGGTGTATCACATTGATTTGTGGATCTTAAAGAATCCTTGCATCCCTGGGATAAAGCCCACTTGGTCATGATCTTTTTAATATGTTGTTGGATTCTGTTTGCTAGAGTTTTGTTAAGGATTTTTACATCTATGTTCATCAGTGATATTGGCCTGTAGTTTTCCTTTTTGTGGCATCTTTGTCTGGTTTTGGTATTAGGGTGATAGTGGCCTCATAGAATGAGTTTGGAAGTTCACCTTCCTCTGCAATTTTCTGGAAGAGTTTGAGTAGGATAGGTGTTAGCTCTTCTGTATATTTTTGGAGAATTCAGCTGTGAAGCTGTCTGGTCCTGGGT
>NW_011491969.1:18058-18870 GCF_000754665.1 Bison bison bison | reverse complement strand
GGAGAATCCCAGGGACGGGGGAGCCTGGTGGGCTGCCATCTATGGGGTCGCACAGAGTCAGACACGACTGAAGCGACTTAGCAGCAGCAGCAGCAGGTAACTTATACATTCTCTGCCCTCATAGAATGCACACATGCATGTGTGTGCTCAGTAGCTTCGGTCATGTCCAACTCTTTGTGACCCTATGGACTGTAGCCCACCAGGCTCCTCTGTCCATGGGATTCTGCAGGCAAGAATATTGGAGTGGGTTGCCATGCCCTCCTCCAGGGAATCTTCCCAACATAGGGATTGAACCAGCGTATCCTGTGTCTCCTTCATTGCAGGTGGATTCTTTACCACTGAGCTACCAGGGAAGTCCCATAGAATGTATACTCTAGTGGAACTGATGAACAAATATACAAATTAATAACATTATATTAAGAAATTATAAGTACTAATATGAAAACTAAAGCAGGGTAGGGGAATAGGGAATTGGGCAAGTCATTATCCTTTCTGAGTCTGTTTCATCATTGCAAATTCTGCGTGTGTAATGCCACGGCTGACTTTATAGGAATGGCTAGAGGATTAGATGAGGAACAATGTGAAATGTTTTGAATTTAAGTTTTCTGTTTTATACGATGGAGGTCCTACATATACCAACTGAATGGTTATTAGAATTAAATGACAAATAATGCATACCAAAGGTCATAAACTGATGATGTGTGTTAAATTCAGTCAACAGAAACAGTTCCTGTTTAATGGATAAATATTGTTACTCCTGTGTGTAAGCTATCATGTTCTACATTGAAAAATGTTATTTTGCCCTCTCACTG
>NW_011491969.1:15744-16462 GCF_000754665.1 Bison bison bison | reverse complement strand
TTGAGGCAGTTGAGTAAAAACAAACAAGAACTTCTGTAGATACACAGAGACAAGAGGCTACTTTATGAAGTTATACATTCATTCAATAAATAATTTGCTGTGGATAGAGAGATAAATAAGATATGCCCCTGCCTTCGTGGAACTTATGTCTACTGGGCAGACAGACATTAAAGGCAACTACAATTGACTCTTGAACAACACAGTTGTCACGGACACCGACCCTCCGTGCAGTCAAAACTCCTGGTATAACTTTTTGTCAGCCCTCCGCAACCACAGATTCAACCAACCACAGGTCATGTAGTACTGTAGTAGTTACTACTGAAAAAAATCTGCATATAAGTGAACCTGTGCAGGTCAAACTTGAGATGCTCAAGGGTCAACTGTACAATAAAATGTAACAAAAGTCAATAAATGTGATACAGCCATACAACAGAGTATTACCCAACCATTAAAAGGAAGAAAGTACAGGCATACTTCATTTTATTGCACTTTACTACACTTTGCAGATAATGGATTTTTCACAAACTG
Source organism: Bison bison bison (assembly GCF_000754665.1). NCBI lineage: Eukaryota > Metazoa > Chordata > Mammalia > Artiodactyla > Bovidae > Bison > Bison bison. Next base: position 15,934 of record NW_011491969.1, on the reverse strand, counting down.
AAAGTTTGTGGCAACCCTGAGTTGAGTGAATCTGAGGATGAGATGGCTGGATGGCATCACTGACTCAATGGACGTGAGTCTGAGTGAACTCCGGGAGTTGGTGATGGGCAGGGAGGCCTGACGTGCTGCAATTCATGGGGTCGCAAAGAGTTGGACACGACTGAGTGACTGATCTGATCTGATCTGATCT
>NW_011491969.1:14438-15429 GCF_000754665.1 Bison bison bison | reverse complement strand
AAAAAATAATGCAATCTGAAGAATGATAGGAGCTAGCCATCTAACAAAGTACATGGCATGGGTGAAACTTGGCAATGAAACGAAGTCTAGTACTAGAACCTGTTCAGTCTGTCTGGAATATAGAATAAAGGTAGCAAAGATAAGGCTGTAAGAAATAAAAAGGGATCTAATAATATGAGCTTTGTGTCAATGAGAAGCAATTCAAGTGTTTGCAGATAGAGGTTAAGAGGATGAGATGTACAGCTGCTCATTTCTAAATCAAAGAGGAATGCATCATTCCATTCACCCAAGTGTACTCTTACAGATAAAATAATAAAGTATGATGACAATATAGAGCAAAGTTGTTTTAATAGCAAATAAATGAATGGCTGGTAAATATAAGTACATAAAGTTTACTGTCAACACGAAAATATGTTTCTGACGATACCATACGGCATAGTAGTTATGAGTATAAACTTTGGAATCAGACGAACCCTGATTTAAATCCCAGATCTGCTACTTACTAGGTATGTAATCTTGGGTAAATACTTAGCTACTCTGAACCTAAGTTCTCTCATTTATAAAATGGCAAAGATATTATCTACTCTACATGGTTGCTGATAGTTAAAGGATATACTCTATAGTGTGTGGTACATAATAAGCATTCAATAAATGCTAACTATTACTATATTACTGTACCCTCTATCTCCTCTTGGCCAACCTTCTTGAAAGAGTATTTTACATTTGTCTACTTATCCTCACTTCCTATGTGTTTATCTGTCTCTTCCTATTAGAATTAAAATGTCACAAAGGCCAGGACTTTTTTGTTCACCAACCTAGAACAGGACCTAGCACAAAAGACACTTGAACAATTTTGCAAAAAATGAATGAAGGATTAAACACACTCTCCAGTGGACAGCAATCTGGCTTTTGCAAACACCAATCCAGCAAACCTCCTCTAGAAAACATGAAACCCAACAGACTTTGCAGCCCTTATACTGGATCTCTCCAT
>NW_011491969.1:13008-13769 GCF_000754665.1 Bison bison bison | reverse complement strand
GAATCACTAGTAATGGAAGGAGCTTTACAATACTCCAGTGTGTGAAAGCAACAAACTTGTGAACTCTTCTTCCTGCTCTCCTTGGTCTCCCCCTCCACAGTTATATAACACCTGTACACTACTGTTTCCTCAAGTTCTTACCTCCACCCCTGAACCTCCAAGTTAAGACTAGGATATCCAAATATATTCACTGGGTATTCCTCACGCACCTCAAACTAAGTATCTCAGAACTGTGATGTCTCCCACAAAACCTGCTCCTTTTCCTGTAATATCTCTGTCAATAAAAGTCACCACATGGTCACCAAAACCAAAAACTGGGAAGTTATCTCTGACATCTTCTTTCTCCCCCACCTTTCCACACCAAGTCAACCAAATCCTGTTGACTTTATCAATTAAATTATTCTCAGCTCTATCCCTATTATTCATGCCAAGTTCAGCCTCTCATCACCTCTTGCTCAGGCCACTCTAAGAGCCTTCCACTAAGTTTCCCTATCCCTAGATCAGCAGTTCTCTAAGTGTGGTCCCAAACTAGCAGCATCAGTATTGCCTGGGAACTGGTTAGAAATGCAAATTCTCAGGTGTACTCCAAACTTGCTAAATCACAGTCTGGTGATGGGGCCTAGCCATCTGCATTTTAACAAGGCCTCCAGGTGGGCTTCCCTGGTGGCTCAGAGGTTAAAGCATTTGCCTCCAATGCAGGAGACCCGGGTTTGATCCCTGGGTCGGGAAGATCCCCTGGAGAAGGAAATGGTAACCCACTC
>NW_011491969.1:12140-12748 GCF_000754665.1 Bison bison bison | reverse complement strand
CCATATAGATTAGCCACTGTGATAAACACTTTGGCAATTCCTGAAAAAGTTAAACAAAGAATTACTATATGACCAATCAATTTCACATCCAGATATACCCAGGAGAATTAAACATGAATTTATGCAAAAACTTGTACATAAATGTTCATAACATACATAATGTACATATGTAACATTCATAATAGCCCAAAAGTACAAATAAATACTTATTAATTGATGAAAGGATAAACAAAATGTGGTATGTACATACAATAGAATTATTATTCAGCCATAAACAGAAATGAAGTACTGATAAATGCTAAAACACAGATGAAACTTTTCGAATAGTATGGTAAATTAAAGAAGCCAGTCATAAATGCCACATATTGTATAATTACATTTACATGAAATGCCAGAATTGGGAAATCTAGAGAGACAAAAAGCAGATTAGTGGTTGCCTAGGTCTGGGAGGGCTGGAGGTTGTGAGAAGTGACTATGAATGGGTATAGGGTTTTTTCCTCTGGTGATGAGATGTTCTAAACTTAGACAGTGGTGATGGCTGTACAAGTCTGTGGATATCCAAAAAACATTAAAATATATACTTTAAGATGGCAAATTTTATGGTCTGT
>NW_011491969.1:10904-12040 GCF_000754665.1 Bison bison bison | reverse complement strand
CTTATTCCCTTGGTTTTATGGTTTTCAACTTTGGGTGAACATTGCAATCACCTGAGGAGTTTTGAAAATCCTGACAACCTGGCTCCTACTCCAGACATTCTGAGCAGTGGTCACCATCCTTTCTGGCACCAGAGATCAGTTTCATAGAAGACAATTTTCCCATGGACTGGAAGAGCAAGATGGTTTTGAGATAATTCAAGTGTACTACATTTGTTGTGCACTTTATTTCCATTACTATTACATCAGCTCCATTTAAGATCATCAGGCATTAAACCCCAGAGGGTGGGGACCTCTATTCTGATGTCAGTGGTCTAAGGTGAGCACAGAAGCTGAGAACATTCCCCAGGTGATTCCAATGTGCACTTAAGATTGAGAACCACTGTCTTAGATCCATTCTCCACAAAGCCAGCATGATCTATTTAAAACATAAATCTGACCTGATTAAATCTACAGCTCCTCATAAACTAAAAAAAATAAGCCAAGCATCTCAACATAGCATTTAATATCCTTCATAACTTAACTAACCCTCAGCCACCAACATAGGGAAGGCACCACAGTGTAGTTAAAAATGTTGATTTGAAACCAGTGGTCTGAGTTGAAATCCCAGCTCTCCCACCTATTAGCTGTGAAACCTTGGGCAGGTTAGTTAACCTCTTAGTGCTTCAGTGTGCTGTAACTGTGAGGATTAAATGAATGAATACATGTAAGTCTCGTTAGAACAGTCTCTGGTACATAGTAAAGCACTCAACAGATGTAAGTTATTATATTCAGTATTCTTCCATCTACAGGAAACCTATCCCAAATTTCCAAACTGGACTAAAATTTCCTCCCATAGAGCCCTGAGTTTATCACTTAACAAGATGTGTTGATCATCTGTTTGTATAGCTGCTGCTGCTGCTAAGTCACTTCAGTCATGTCCGACTCTGTGCGACCCTATAGATGGCAGCCCATCAGGCTCCCCCATCCCTGGGATTCTCCAGGCAAGAACATTGGAGTGGGTTGCCATTTCCTTCGCCAATGCATGAAAGTGAAAAGTGAAAGTGAAGTCACTCAGTCATGTCCGACTCCTAGTGACCCCATGGACTGCAGCCTACCAGGCTCCTCCATCCATGGGATTTTCCAGGCAAGAGTACTGG
>NW_011491969.1:8684-10804 GCF_000754665.1 Bison bison bison | reverse complement strand
GTCTAAAAAAAAATAAAATGGTATCTGATAGATAATAATTAACTAAACTGATAACAGCAGAGAAACCATATGATAGTATATTTTAGCTCCAAATTTGCTTTTTTAGAAGTATTATTACTAGTGGTTATATAATGCATAATACCTGTATGATTCTCAGCTTTCTACAAATATAACACAGCAGAAACTTTCAAAGCCAAACTGGGAACAATAGTACAATACTGAACTAGAATCGAGTATCAGATTTTCTATTACAGCATCTCTGCCTTGTCTAAAGTGGGCAAATGTGGAATATGTCAGGTCCTTTTCATCCGTAATTCTACATGGTGCTATTGATAAGGTATCCTGCAGTCTTAAGCATTCAAACTGGAATAATAATGTCAAGGACCACTAAGCATCAGCAGATTACCAAGGAGACAGTTTTCCTACCTGGGAATTACTCTGAGAGGCTACTAAAAATAGATATAATGATTCTTCCATCTTCAGAGCAGCACCTAAGAGTAAGGACTGCAAGTCTGAGACATCAAAGAAAATAAAAAAATACGATCCAAGTTCACTATGTGCGTACCTTTAAAATGCCATCCAAGGTGCCCTTATAGAGGTCCACGTGGCCCACAATTGCCCTCTGGTTCATCATGCGAGTTCGTACCACATCAACTGGATTGGAAGCCAGAGCCCCAGCCAAGCCACATGTAAAGCTGGAACTAAAGATAAAAACTGTAAGAAGACAGACTGCCCCACTTCCACCTCTGCCCGCGTAAACAGAAATTAGGTCAAACGTAAATGTACAATGAGTCAGACACCACATAAAACCTGGCACTTGCTCTTTTATTACAATCTAAAGAGAAAGGAAATCTTTACTAAAGAGACATTAGTCAAAAGCTGTCCCCTTCACTTTTCAATCCAAAATTCAGATAGCCTTTTTTTTTTTTTTTAAAGAGTTCGTAAGTCTAGCAAGTTTCCTAAGCAGGAAGTATTATGCATCATCTATTAGTTATGTAAACTTTTCAAGTCACAACATCATATGCAAAAGGAATTTGAGTATTAAAATATCATAAAAGTTGCAAGATGAAGAAAATGTAAGATGAAATGAGCAACATTTCAGTCCAAAACTGTGGTCTTGCTTCACAAGCCCTATAAAATTTCACCCTTTTATTCTGTTTATCATTGAGAAAATTTGCTTTCTGACCCAAAATTAATCAAAGCAAATAATGGATGAGTTTATTAGGTATAGAGTCTATATATGAACAAATGCAAATACTGCAGACATCTGGAATTAGACACTGCTCCCAAGTACGAAAGTGCCTATTGCATCTGGAATCTCTATACGTTTATCAGAAGGCTTGAAGTTCTGGTGATGAGAGAGAAAAAGGTATTTAGGCCATATGTACTCATTATCAATTCTAGGTGAGGACTTCAGTGAAAGATGCTTTTTGTGCTTGAAGTACTGACAATACGGAATGAACACAACCTATGAGACTTACACAAAGTGAGTTAAGATTGTATCTCCCATCAGCCCTGACAATATCAAGTGTTTCTTCGTAATATCATAGACTGGTAGCTCTACTCCCACGACGATGGCAGCCCGCTGAGCAGTTGGGACAACACCCTACAAAACATAAGTGACATGAGACACTGGGGAAATACATTGGTAGTGAGTTAAGTCAAAGGGTGAACAAAATAGGTCAGGAATTTTAAAATGGCAGAAAAAAATCCAAGTCTGCAGCATAAGATCACTATTTCACATCAACTGCATATACTGCAACACTTATAAATTCCCAATTCACTTACTGTACTAAAAATAAAATCATTGATATGACACCTAAAACACAAACAACAAAAGAAAAATAGACAAATAGACTTCATCATAATTAAACATTCTTGTGGTTAGAAAAATGACAACCCACACAATGGGAGAAAATATTTGCAAATCATGTATCTGGACTAGTACAAAGCATATATTATATTAATATATGGACTAGTATCCAAAATATATAAAGAACTGCTACAACTCAACAATAAAAAGACAAACAACCCAATTTTTAAAATGTGCAGAAGATCTAAATAGACATTTCTCCAAAGAAGATATACAATTATATACTGCTGGTGGGAATACCATATAG
>NW_011491969.1:7674-8572 GCF_000754665.1 Bison bison bison | reverse complement strand
CCCTGTCCTTTACCATCTCCCAGAGCTGCTCAAACTCATGTCCATTGAGTCAGTGATGCTATCCAGCCATCTCATCCTCTGTTGTCCCCTTCTCTTCCTGCCTTCAATCTTTTCCAGCATCAGTGCCTTTCTAATGAGTCAGTTCTTCACATCAGGTGGCCAAAATATTGGAGCTTTTACTGTCATTATGTAGAAGAATGCCCTTATTCTTAGGATATGCATAATGAAGTACTTAGGGGAGTACTATGATGTCTGCAACTGCCTTTCAAATAGTTTAGCAAAAAGAAAGAGTGTGTGTGGGGGGCTGGGCACGCATATGTGTATATATATATATACGTAAGTAGATAAAGCAAATATGACTAAACTTTGAGTCATTTAATCCAGATGTGTAGGTTCTGTTCATTGTTGTGCTCTTTCAACTTTTCTGTATGTTTGACATTCCCTGGTGGCTCAGAAGGTAAAAATCTGCCTGCAATGCAGATGTGGGTTCGATCCCTGGGTTGGGGAGATCCCCTGGTGGAAGGCACAGCAACCCACTCCAGTATTCTTGCCTGGAGAGTACCCATGGAAAGAGGAGCCTGGAGGGCTACAGTCCATGGGGTCGCAAGGAGTCAGACACGACTGAGCAACTAAGCACAGCACAGCACAGCACAGTTAGGGAAAATTATAAAGAAAGAATAAAAGTGAGTCTCTCCCTTTTAAGAACCTATCAATGAATTTCCCATTATACTCTGTACTCCTAGTAGTCTTGGACGAGGACGAGGGGAGAGGTAAGGAGCAAGGTCCTTACGTCCAAGGTAAGGAGCAGCGGCTGTGCTTTGCTGGAGCAGCTGTGAAGATACCCCACGTCCAGGGTAAGAGAAACCCAAGTAACACGGTAGGTATTGCAAGAAGGCAC
>NW_011491969.1:6112-7574 GCF_000754665.1 Bison bison bison | reverse complement strand
GCTTCCCTGGTGGTCCAGTGTTGGGAAACCACCTGCCAATGCAGGGAAAACGGGTTCAATCCCTGGTCCGGGAGGATCCCACATGGCCAGCAGTAACTAAGCCTTGGAGCAACAACTATTGAGCCCGCCCTAGAGTCCGTGGTCCACAACAGGAGAATCCACCACAATGAAAACCCCACACACTGCAATGAAAAGTAGCTTCCACTTGCCACAACCAGAGAAAGTCCACACACAGCAACAAAGACCCAGCAAAGCCAAGAATAAATAAATAAATAATTTTAAAAATAAAAGCACGAAGCAGAAGTCAGTAGGGAGAGGAGAGCTTTCGAGTTTAATTCACAGAATTTAGGATGTGCAGAAAGGATACATTAGGATCACACAAAAGGTATGACACAGCCAGGGAGAAGGCCAAGGCAAAGTGTATGTCCTTCCAAGTCCTCCTGCAGTAACACTACCAGCTCTTCAGTCACAAGCACGCTATTCCCATCACAGCTTACACTACAACACAGGGTTGCTAGAGCATTAAAAAGTCATGTTTTTGAAGAAAAAGAATAACACAGGAAAATGCTTATAATGCTAAAGAAGGGAAGAGATAGTGTTATTCTAACTGGGTTTCCCAGGTGGCTCAGTGGGTAAAGAATCTACCTGCCAATGTAGGAGACATGGGAGACGCGGGTTCGATTCCTGGGTCAGGAAGATCCCCTGGAGTAACAAATGGCAACTCATTCCAGTATTCTTGGCTGAGAAATCCCATGGACAGAGGAGCCTGGTGGGCTATAATCCATGGGTTCGCAAAGCATCAGACACGACTGAAGTGACTGAGCATTCTAACTTTAGGAGGAGAGGTATATACACAAATGACAAATTTATATAAAATTCTTTACAAGGAATATTTTACTTTTATAACTGTGTTTAAATATCATTTAAAAAACTGAGGGACTTCCCTGGTGGTCCAGTGGTTATGACTCCATGCTTCCCATCTAGGGGGCATGAGTTTGATCCCTGGTTGGGGAGCTAATATCCCACATGCTGTGTGACGTGGCCAAAAAATAAATTTAAAATAATTTGATAAAAAACTGAAAATAAGATACCAGGAGGAATAACTGCTTTCTGGGATACCTGTTAAAATTAGAGTTCAATCCTCTCTAAATTCCCAAATGCAATTCATAAAGTGGACGTGATGGAGCTGTGCTATCATCGGATACTTGATTCTGCTGGTCAGGCTGGTTTGCCCAGCAGTACCTTCCTCTCTGTCCCTTCCACCTGCTCAACTCTGTTAGAAGGTAGCCCCAGAAGATTAATTTGGTGAAAAGTATGGCCCCACAGGGTGAATTTTGGTCACAGACATGTTTTGTGTGGCCTACACAGTATTTCCTAGACGGCTGAATTAGCTGTCAACAAATAAAAAAAAAAAAAAAAACACCAAAAAAAACTACCACAGGAATGGATACTTCACACAGGA
>NW_011491969.1:4445-5495 GCF_000754665.1 Bison bison bison | reverse complement strand
GATTAACAAAATGCGGTGTATGTATATAATATTGTTCAGCTTTAAAAAAGGAATTCTGACCCATGTGACAACATGGTTGAACCTTGAGGACATTATGCTAAATGAAATAAACCAGTAATTAAAAGATAAATACTGTATGATTCCACTTACATGAGGTACTCAGAACCATCAAATTCATAATGAGATAATAAAAGGCTGGTGTCCAGGGGCTGGGGGAGGACGAAATGGCATGCTGTTGTTTAATGGGTACAGAGTCCCAGTTTTGCAGGACGAAAAGAATTCTGCAGACTGGTTGTACAACTATGTAAAACTGTGTTATATATATTTTATTACAATTAAAAGATTATTTTAAATAAAAATTAAGTAGTTATGTTCCCCTGAAAAAATCTCCAATTCTATTTATTGCTCTGTCTTTGTCTTTCTCCTAGCCCATTAGTTTGTGAAAGAGTTCTAGTTACTTTAATTTTCTGGTTTTAAATTAGACTAATCAAGATAGGATACCTCAAAGGGCCTTTTTATCAAAAAGCAAACCTCAAGTATCATTGATGGATGCCACTGATGAAAGGTTATTAAGTAACAGGATATATACATGTTGTTGTTAGATATATCACCATAAACATTACCTGCTAATTGCAAAGGGGGAAAGACTTATCTTTTATTATGGTAAGAGGTGGTGGACAGTATCTTAACAAGTGAACAAACTTGGCATCGCTAATTTGGGGACAACCTAACATTATGTGCCTCTTGCTGTGGTGCAATGTGACATACAGGGTCACCTATGCAGCTCTCTCACCAAAAACATTTCACATGCATCTAATCAAGCCAACAGATCTAACCTCCAGCATACAGGAAATACAGGGGAAGTGCAAGGAAACATTTTATAAGAAAACTGAATATGGACTGGGTGTTAGGTATTAGGGACTTATAAATTTCCTGAGGTGTGACAATTTGTTGTTGTTGTTCAGTCACTCAGTCGTGTCCAACTCTTTGTGACCCCATGGACCACAGAACGCCAGGCTTCCCTGTCCTCTACCATCTCCCAGAGCTGCT
>NW_011491969.1:0-415 GCF_000754665.1 Bison bison bison | reverse complement strand
ACCGACTCGATGGACATGAGTTTGAGTAAACTCCAGGAGTTGGTGATGGACAGGGAGGCCTGGCGTGCTGTGATTCATGGGGTCGCAAAGAGTCGGACTGAGCAACTGAACTGAACTGAACTAGTAGTCTTACTTAATATTACAAACTTAAGTGATTAACATAGGATAAAATGTTATAGGAACAAAACAAAAAACCCAAAGTACATATAGAAGACTGGAAGATAACATGACAAAATGTTAACAGTGATATTTCTAGTTAGTGGGATTACTGAATATTTTTCTTCTTTATATATTTTCTCAATTTTTTATAGTATATCTTTTAATTTTTATAGTGTTAAAGTGATCAATCCAAAGAAATGGAGAAAAACAACAAAATGGGAATGACCGGAGATCTCTTCAAGAAAATTAGAGATAC
>NW_011491968.1:19862-20929 GCF_000754665.1 Bison bison bison | reverse complement strand
AAAAAAAAAAAAAAAAAAAGGAAGAGGAAAGAGGGGGAAAAAATAAAAAGAGAGAAAACTCCACAGAACCGCCAAAGCCCAACACAAAGGCAGAGGTTTATAACAAAAATAAAAACTGTGATTAAAAAAAAAAAACACACAAACTCAAAAACTTAATTAGATTTTATAAGTTCAGTACAGATCAGTCACTCACTTGTGTCTGACTCTTTGCGACTTCATGAACCACAGCACACCAGGCCTCCCTGTCCAACACCAGCTCCCAGAGTCCACCCAAACCCATGTCCATTGAATCGGTGATGCCATCCAACCATCTCATCCTCTGTTGTCCCCTTCTCCTCCTGCCTTCAATCTTCCCCAGCATCAGGGTCTTTTCAAATGAGTCAGCTTTTCGCATTAGGTGGCCAAAGTATTGGAATTTCAGCTTCAACATCACTCATTCCAATGGACACCCAGGACAGATCTCCTTTAGCATGGACTGGTTGGATCTCCTTGCAGTCCAAGGGACTCTCAAGTGTCTTCTCCAACACCAGAGTTGAAAAGCATCAATTCTTCAGCACTCAGCTTTCTTCACAGTCCAAAACTCACATCCATACATGACCACAGGAAAAACCATAGCCTTGACCAGACGGACCTTTGTTGGCAAAGTAGTGTCTCTGCTTTTTAATATGCTGTCTATATTGGTCATAACTTTCCTTCCAAGGAGTAAGCATCTTTTAATTTTAGGGCTGCAGTCACCATCTTCAGTGATTTTGAAATCCAGAAAAATAAAGTCAGCCACTCTTTCCGCTGTTTCTCCATTTATTTGCCATGAAGTGATGGGATCAGATGCCATGATCTTAGTTTTCTGAATGTTAAGCTTTAAGCCAACTTTTTCACTCTCCCCTTTTACTTTCATCAAGAGGCTCTTTAGTTCTTCTTCACTTTCTGCCATAAGGGTGGTGTCAGCTCCATGTCTGAGGTTATTGATATTTCTCCCAGCAATCTTGATTCCAGCTTGTGCTTCCTCCAGCCCAGCATTTCTTATGATGTTCTCTGCACATAAGTTAAATAAGAAGGGTGACAATATA
>NW_011491968.1:17691-19557 GCF_000754665.1 Bison bison bison | reverse complement strand
GGCATAGTCAATAAGGCAGAAATAGATGTTTTTCTGGAACTCTTGCTTTTTCCATGATCCAGTGGATGTTGGCCATTTGATCTCTAGTTCCTCTGCATTTTCTAAAACCAGGTTGAACATCTGGAAGTTCATGGTTCACGTATTGCTGAAGCCTGGCTAAGAGAATTTTGAGCATTACTCTACTAGCTTGTGAGATGAGTGCAATTGTGCAGTAGTTTGAGCATTCTTTGGCATTGCCTTTCTTTGGGATTGGAATGAATACTGACCTTTTCCAGTCCTGTGGCCACTGCTGAGTTTTCCAAATTTGCTGGCATATTGAGTGCAGCACTTTCACAGCATCGTCTTTTAGGATTTGAAATAGCTCAACTGGAATTCCATCATCTCCACTAGCTTTGTTCGTAGTGATGCTTCCTAAGGCCCACTTGACTTTGCATTCAAGGATGTCTGGCTCTAGGGGAGTGATCACACCATCATGATTATCTGAGTCATGAAGATCTTTTTTGTACAGTTCTTCTGTATATTCTTGCCACCTCTTCTTAATATCTTCTGCTTCTGTTAGGCCCATACCATTTCTTTCCTTTATCGAGCCCATCTTTGCATGAAATATTCCCTTAGTATCTTTAATTTTCTTGAAGAGATCTCTAGTCTTTCCCATTCTATTGTTTTCCTCTATTTCTTTGCATTGATCGCTGACGAAGTCTTTCTTATCTCTCCTTGCTATTCTTTGGGAGTCTGCATTCAAATGGGTATCTTTCCTTTTCTCCTTTGCTTTTCACTTCCCTTCTTTTCACAGCTATTTGTAAGGCCTCCTCAGACAGCCATTTTGCTTTTTTGCATTTCTTTCTCTTGGGGATGGTCTTGTCTCCTGTACAATGTCATGAACCTCCATCCATAGTTCGTCAGGCACTCTGTCTGTCAGATCTAGTCCCTTAAATCTATTTCTCACTTCCACTGTATAGTCATAAGGGATTTGATTTAAGTCATACCTGAGTGGTCTAGTGGTTTCCCCCCACTTTATTCAATTTAAGTCTGAATTTGCCAATAATGAGTTCATGATCTTAGCCACAGTCAGTTCTAGGTCTTGTTTTTGCTGACTGTATAGAGCTTTTCCATCTTTAGCTGTAAAGAATATAATCAATCTGATTTTGGTGTTGACCATCTGGTGATGTCCATGTGTAGAGTCTTCTCTTGAAATGCCAATGAAATAGACAACCATAAGGTCAGGCAGCGGGGAAGAAAAAAAAAAATCCAAAAGAAACTGTGGAACAATTCAAAACAAAATAATAATAAATGCTTCCCTTGAGTCACTGCTGTCATGGTCCTTTCCCTCTCTGGATGTCATAGTCCACCTCACCTCCCTCGGATGCTCACCAACACTGTGCTGGTCTCTCTACCTGCTGTGGGGGTATCCCAGATTCTAATCTGGTCCTACTCTTGTGTGTTCTTGCCACCCATGTCCACAGTTATCAGAACTAGTGCATTTTCTTTTGTGGGAATTCTCAATGTCCTTTTGTATATTCCATAGACAGAGCCTGCTTAGTTGATCATATGGATATATTCTTCAGCTGTACAGCTGATGGGAGGTTTTGGTCTTGTTCCTTAGCCACTCTGCCCCTGGGTTTCAATTGTGGTTTTATTTCCACCTCTGCATGTGGGTTGTTCACTGGGGTTTTCTCCTGAGGCTGCCCTGGAGGACTTGGGTCTGCCGCAGTGAGGGCAAGGTGTGGAGGTGGTGCAGCTGCTTGGGTCGCGGTGGTTCTTGCAGCACCAGGTACTCAGGGGAGTTGACAGCTAGGGCAGCAGGAAATATAATGCCCTAGAAGGGTATGGCAACCAGTATTGGCCAATATGCTCCAGTATTCTTTC
>NW_011491968.1:12749-16703 GCF_000754665.1 Bison bison bison | reverse complement strand
TACAGATCAGCTGTTTCATTCTCAGCCTTAAATGTTTCTCCTCTGACTCAGACAATGGCCCTGATGTGGAGATCAGACCCCCGCTTCAGTTCCTCCACCTGTCAAGGGCAGGTCCAGTCCTACTAACACTTCTGTTTTCCCCCCAGTTCCTTCATCCTACTGAGTTTTCCTTGGTTCCATATATATTTTTCCCCTGATCAGGTGCTCCTGTCTGCTCTCAGCTGGTGTTCTGCATGCCCTTCTGTGTCTGAAGATGTATTCCTAATGTATTCTTAGAGAGAGATGTACGCCACATCCACCTACTTGTCTGCCATCTTGTTCTTCTGCTTTTCTGGTATTGAGTTGTATGAGCTGCTTGTAGATTTTGGAAATTAATTCTTTGTCAGTTGTTTCCTTTGCTATTATTTTCTCCCATTCTGAGGGTTGTCTTTTCACCTTGTTTGTAGTTTTGTTTGCTGTGCAAAAGCTTTTAAGTCTGATTAGAACCCACTTTTCTTTTCTCTTCTTCTTCTTTTTCTTTTATTTTTCCATTACTCTAGGAGGTGGGTCATAGAATATCTTGCTTTGATCAGGTGTTCTGCCTACGTTTTCCTCTCAGAGTTTAATACTTTCTAGTCTTACATTTAGGTCTTTAATCCATTTTGAGTTTATCTTTGTGTATGGCAATAGGTAGTATTCTAATTTCTTTTACATATAGTTTTCCAGCTTTCCCAGCACCATTTACTGGAGAGGCTATTTTTTCCCCATTGTCTATTTTTTCCTCTTTTGTAAAAAATAAGGTACCTGTATGTTTATGGGTTTTTCTCTGAGTTTTCTAACTTGTTCCATTGGTCTATATTTCTGTTTTTGTGCCAGTGCCATACTGTCTTCATGACTGTAGCTTTGTAGCATAGTCTGAAGTCAGGAAGGTTGATTCCTCCAGCTCCATTCCACTTTCTCAAGGCTGCTTTGGCAATTTGTGGTCTATGTATGCTCAAGCCCTTTTTAGGTCTATGTTCCTTAACAACAGGGAGTAGCCAGAATAGTCTTCACTCCTTATCCCTCAAGATTGAAGAATAAGCAACAAAAATGGGACATTTTTGTTGTCCAGTGAAGAATGAACAACAAAACTGCAGAACCAGCTTGAAACTGGCTTTACTCTTTTTCTAACAAGATACTGAGTTATTTTCCAGAAGCAAAAGAACAAAACCACAATTTATGCATAGAGGAGATTTTGAGCTCAAATAATACCTGAAATAAAATTTATTTCCTCCCTAGAACAAAAGGAACAGAATTTGATCAGAACCTGAATACTGGATCCCTTTCAGAAGTGAGGGGTCTAGGAAGATGGGTGCTGACACACCATTATACACCTTACCATAAATGACCGAATTCCAAAGCCCTCCAGTTGAAACACACCCTACCAGTGTCCCCATATATCTATTCTCTTCCCCTAATCCATAAAAGTTTAACTGAAACTCAGACCAGAGAAGTATATTTGAGTGTATCTCCTTTCTCTTTGCAAGTTGACATTGTAATAAAGCTTTTTAAAGATTAAATTTCTTACCAAAATATTGATGTCTATGCTCATTGGGCAGCAAGCCCATTGCTGGGTAACACAAGCAATAATTAGAAGTCTAGGCTGACATGAGTCTTCATTAAGGGGATCTTAGTTGAGATCCACCCACTCATGTAGTGCTCTGAAAAAGTAACTCTATGGACAGGAATTGAAACACTGCTGTATGATACTATAAAGGTGATTACATGTCATTATATATTTGTTAAATCCACATATAACGCCAAAGGTAAACCAAAGGTTTACAGTTTATAAACTATAAACTTTAGGTGCTAATAATGCAAGAGTATCAGTTTAATATAAGAAATATACCACTCTGTGGCAGGATTTTAATAGTGGATAATGCTGTGTACATGTGTGCAAAGCAGATATGTAACAAAGGAGACAGAGAGCAACACAAAAGACCACGATTATAGCTTCTGAGTTGTTTAATTCTATAACAGTGAAATGGGTCATGAATTTCTTTCCTGAATTGAGATCAAATTGAGAATGTGAGTGGATCTTCAGACAAAAAGCCCATACTGAGTGAAAAAAGTTCACTGTGCTTGACTGTTAGTAAGAGAAAAGTGCTATTAATGAAAAAAGGTCATGAACCATTCACTCTTCAGGAAAAGAACTCAGTGGGCATAAATTCACTATTGCATGACAAAAGTATATATATTAACATATAGTAATTAAAGCCAACAATTTTAATATACAAATGATCAATAAAATATGCTAAGGCTAGGTAGCATATCCCGGCTATGTGCAACCCCACAGACTATAGCCTGCCAGGCTCCTCTGCCCATGAGATTTTCCAGGCAAGAATACTGAAGTGTATTGCCATTTCCTTCTCCAGGGGATCTTCCCAACTGAGGGATCAAACCCATATCTCTTATGTCTCCTGCAACAGCAGTCATGTTCTTTACCACTAGGGCCACCTGGGAAAACCTATATAAAATATGCTAGGGTGTCAGTATAATAATCATTGGAAAATGACAAACTTGTGCTTTTTGTTTTGCTTTTCCATTATGGTTGACTGAGAGATGTTTAAAGCACAGCTAGCAATATATAATGTTTATAGTTTATTGAAAATTTATTTTTCTTTATGTGTTGTAAATTAGAAGATGCTTTTATGTCTCAGTGATTGCTGTTGTAAAAATCATGACTAAATTCCTTGAGAGATATTACTAGGATTAGGGCCTATAATTATGTCTTTAAAACAAATCATAAAAATTTTAAAGTTTGAACCTTCAAGGTTACAGCTATTTAACAGTAAAGGTATATTTCAGTAAATCTTCAACTTTTTATCAGGCTGGCAATAAATACCAGTTTTAATGCTTGTATGTACAGAGTCGGAGAAGGCAATGGCACCCCACTCCAGTACTCTTGCCTGGAAAATCCCATGGACTGAGGAGCCTGGTAGGCTGCAGTCCATGGGGTCGCTAGGAGTCTGACACGACTGAACGACTTCACTTTCACTTTTCACTTTCATGCATTGGAGAAGGAAATGGCAACCTACTCCAGTGTTCTTGCCTGGAGAATCCCAGGGATGGGGAAGCCTAGTGGGCTGCTGTCTCTGGGGTCACACAGAGTCAGACACGACTGAAGTGACTTAGCAGCAGCAACAGCATGTATAGAGTAAAAACAAACCATTAAGTCACTAATGGAATAACTGGGAGAATTTTTTTGCTTTTCAACAAATAAAATACTAGCATTCAAATTAACTTATTTTAAATGTTTGCATTTTTGATCCTATTCATGGTAAAGGATGCATTACTATGATTTTTTTTTTTAATGGATATATTCTGCTTTCAGGTATCCAAGTATTGGATAAGGATTTAAGCATCATTAGTCAGTAAAGATAAGGGTTAAAGCTATAACAAACACTGTGATTTTATTTCAAAATGTTTAGGCTGACTACTTTTCTTAAACTTTCCATACTCATTGAATATCCCTAGACTTAACTATTTTCATTAATTATATTAATCATAATTATTTTGTGCATAAATGTTTTTATGAAAGCTTCTTCAGACAGCTTTAAAATTTTGTTTGGGGCTGGTGCACTGGGATGACCCAGAGGGATGGTATGGGGAGGATGGAGGGAGGGGGTTCGGGATGGGGAACACGTGTATACCTGTGGCAGATTCATGTTGATGCATGGCAAAACCAATACAATATTGTAAAGTAATTCACCTCTAATTAAAATAAATAAATGTATATTTAAAAAATAAAAAATAAATATATAGATTGTTTTAAAATAGAAATACTCAAAACTTATTATGTAAACACTCTTTTAATAAAGGAAAAAAAAAACACTTTGACCCTTCAAATGTTTATTTTGTTATTTAATGCCATATTTTTAGATGATATGCTCATTAGATACCTTCTTTTTTTTTTTTTTTTTTTAAAGTTAATTT
>NW_011491968.1:12059-12466 GCF_000754665.1 Bison bison bison | reverse complement strand
TGTAGCCCTGCAGGCTCCTCTGTCCATGGGATTTTCCAGGCAAGAATACTGGAGTGCGTTGCCATTTCCTTCTCCAATGCATGAAAGTGAAAAGAGAAAGTGAAGTCGCTCAGTCGTGTCAGACTCTTAGCGATCCCATGGACTGCAGCCTACCAGGCTCCTCCGGCAAGAGTACTGGAGTGGGGTGCCATTGCCTTCTCCGATACATATATATGTGTGTATATATATATAATGCTGGTTTTCATTTTAAAATAAGTGGAAATCAATCACACCCTAAAACTAGGAATCTATCACAAGATGAACAGACTCACCATTGACAGTTGTGAAGGAAGATCATGGTATAGTGGCTGTGCAGGTTTGGGGAGTAACATCTCCAAAATGTAATAGTCCATGAGATTCAAGGACCG
>NW_011491968.1:3675-11959 GCF_000754665.1 Bison bison bison | reverse complement strand
TTTTTTTTTTTTTTTTTTTAAAGATAATGCTTCTTATCTTATAGGAAAAAGTTTATTTAAGCTTTTTCAGCTTCTGGTTTTTTCACTTGTCTGAGTTCCTTGAAGAGCCTCTTCCTTTTTTATTCTAAGTAAATATTTCCTTTTGTACCTAATTTTTAAAATTTTTAAAATCATATTTTGATTTTTTATTTTCCCTTAAAGAAAGCCTCTCAAATATTGCAAGCTTCTTTTTGTGGTTTAATTTCTAAGTGATGCTTGATTCAAGATCCCATGGACTGTAGCCCTGCAGGCTCCTCTGTCCATGGGATTTTCCAGGCAAGAATACTGGAGTGCGTTGCCATTTCCTTCTCCAATGCATGAAAGTGAAAAGAGAAAGTGAAGTCGCTCAGTCGTGTCAGACTCTTAGCGATCCCATGGACTGCAGCCTACCAGGCTCCTCCGGCAAGAGTACTGGAGTGGGGTGCCATTGCCTTCTCCGATACATATATATGTGTGTATATATATATAATGCTGGTTTTCATTTTAAAATAAGTGGAAATCAATCACACCCTAAAACTAGGAATCTATCACAAGATGAACAGACTCACCATTGACAGTTGTGAAGGAAGATCATGGTATAGTGGCTGTGCAGGTTTGGGGAGTAACATCTCCAAAATGTAATAGTCCATGAGATTCAAGGACCGATGTCTACAAGCTAGGGGTTTTCCCCACAGATCAGTGGTAAAGAATCCACCTGCAATGCAGAAGACCTGGGTTCTATCCCTGGGTTGGGAAGATCCCCTGTGGGAGGCATGGCAACCCACTCCAGTATTCTGGCCTGGAGAGTCCCACGGACAGAGAAGCCTGGCATCCTACAGTCCATAGGTTCATAAAGAGTTGGACACAACTGAAGCAACTGAGCATGCACACACACACATTTACAAGCAAATCAAACTGATAATAGTTAGGATATTTTGAAAAGACTGAAAAGGCGATTTGCAAAATAGGTGACTGATATTTGAGGATGGGTCATATATATATATTTTTACTGTGAAAGCAAACCCAAATAATAACATAATTAAGTGGAGAAAGAGTACAGAGAATAAATATGTGTGCTTGAAAATAAAAAAAAAATGTATAGAGCACTGTATAGTTCACATATAAGTATCATTTGCCTGACCATAGCAATACATTAATTGAATATCAATATAATCAAAATTATAACTATATCAAAGAAGGGTTAATGGACTGCTGTGTGTGTGTCTATGTCTAATGAGTTATGAAGGAGGGGATTGATTTTTACTGAAACATATTTGCTGTACAAAGTTATGCTATTTTCAGTTATAGTGTAGTGTTTGTCACTCAGCCATGTTTGACTCTTCATGACCCCATGGACTGTAGTACACCAGCCTCTCTGTTCATGGAATTCTCTAGGCAAGAATACTGGAGTGGATTGCATTTCCTTCTCCAGGGGATCTTCCAGGGATTGAACCTGGAACTCTGGAATTGTAGGCAGATATATTTGCATACATTATGAAATGATCACCACAATCACTAACAACAAAGTATCCTAGCATAAAGTTATTGCAATATTTGTTACCATATACTTTATGTCATGTATTAGTTATATCACCTTGACTTATTTTTATCTGAAGATTTAAAACTTCTCATACCTTTTATTTGTTTCACTTCCCCTACTCTCTTCTCTTCCACAATGTATCGTTTGTTCTACTTGTTCTCTGTATCTGAGTTGACTTCATTTATTTATTTATCTATTTATTTTGACTTTACATAAGAGAGAACATAAAGTATTTGTCTTTGTATAAGGCATTGTCTGACTTATTTCACTTAACATTTTGGTGTCTAGATTTATCTATGTTGTTGCTAATGCAAATATTTCATTTTTTCATATAGGTACCACATCTTACTTATCCATTCATATTTACATATCTATATGCATTCCACATCTTGACAAGTCAGATGTCAAAGAGAATATTACCAATTTTTTTTCTCAAGGTTTTATGGTTTCAATTCTTGCATTTAAGTTGTTAATATATTTTAAGTTTATTTTTTATATAGGATGGGAAATTCTTTTGCATGGAGCTGTCCAGTTTTTGCAACATAATTTACTGAAGAAAATATTGCATATTCTTCTTTGTCATAATTAGGACAAAGGGGCTTCCTAGGTGGCACTAGTGGCAAGGAACCCACCTGCCAATGCAATAGACATGAGATGTGGGTTCGATCCCTGGGTTGGGAAGATCCCCTGTAGAAGGAAATGGCCACTCACTCCAGTATTTTTTCCTGGAGAATCTCTTGGACAGAGGAGCCTGGTGGGCTTCAGTCCATAAGGTCACAAAGAGTTGGACATGACTGAATTGACTTAGAATGCATGCATGCATATATATGTGGATTTATTTCCGGACTCTATTCTGTTTCATTTATTTTTGTGTCTGTTTTTGTGCTATTACTATATGGCTTGATCACTGTAGCCTGGTAGTGTAGCTCCTTTAATATTAAGGAGTGTGATACCTCCAATTTTGTTCTTCTTTTTCAAGATATCTTTGGCTTTCTTTTTGTTTCCATGTGAATTTTAGAAAAATTTGTTCTAGTTTTGTGAAAAATACCTTTGGTATATTGACACAGATTGCATTAAATCTGTAAATTGCCTTGATTTTTGTAATCCATAAGCATGGTGTGTCATTTGATTCTTTCACCAATGTCTTAAAGTTTTCAAAGTGTAAGACTTTTACCTCTTTGGTTAGATTTATTCCTTAGTTTTTATTGTTTTTTTTCAATGCAATTCCAATGGATTTTTCTCTTATGTTTTTCTTGCTGATATTTTGTTATTAGTGTAAAAAATGCAATATACTTCTGGATATTAAGCCTACTAATTTACTGCATTTATTTAATATTTCTAGTGCGTTTTGATGGTGTCATTAGGATTTTCCATATATATAGTATTATGTTATTTGCAAGTAGTAACAGTTGACATATTTCTTTTTAATTAAGATTCCATTTATTCCTTTTATTTTCTTTGTCTGGTTGTTCTGGCTAAGGCCTCCAATATTGTTGTATAAAATTAGTGAAAGTGGATATCCTTGTCTTGTACCTGACCTTAAAGAAAAAACTTTCAGCTTTTCAACATTTGGTATGCTATCGGCTATGAGTTTGTCAAATGTGGTCCTTATTTTGCTGAGGTATATTCCTTCTACACCCACTTTGTGAAGAATTTTTTAACATTAAGGTATGTTTAATTTTCTCAAAAACTTTTTATGCATTTATTGAGGTGACAATGTGATTTTTATTCATCAGTGTGTTAATGTAGTATATCATATAAATTGATTTATGAATAGTGAATCATCTTTGCATGCCTGGGATAAGCCAAATATGATCATGATTCTTGTAATGTTCTGTTGAATTTGATTTCCTAATATTGAGGATTTTGGTATCTATGTACACAATGATACTAGTCTTTGTTTGGTTCTTGTATCAGGGTGATTTGGGGCTTCTAGGATTTTGTTTGTTTTTCAGTTTTGTTCTTGTAGTTGATCTCTAGTCTCATAATTTTGTGATAAGAAAATATTATTAATATAATTTCAACTTTATTAAATTTATATATGCTAAGCATATATATGCACATAGCATACAATCTGTGCTGGAGAGTATTTCATGTGCCTCAAAAATAATGTGTCTTCTGGTGCTTTTGGGTGGAAAGTTGTGTATATATCCATTAATTCCATCTAATATAATGTATTGGTTAAGGGCAGTTTTGTTTGTTTGTTTGTTTTTGTCTCAATGATCTTTCCACTAATCGGAGTGGGGTGTAAAAGTCCTCTACTATTAAGGTGTTATTGTCAGTTTCTTCTGTTGTGTTTGTTAACATTTACTTTAGGTATTTAGGGTCTTCTATGTTGGGTTTACCATTCTATAATGTCCTTTGCTGTTTCTTAGTCCAGCCTTGTTCTGAAGTCTGTTTTGTCTAGCACAAGTGTTACTACCCCAGCTTTCTTTTTATTTCCATTTGCACAGAATACCTTTCTCCATCCCCTCAATTTCACTATGTGTGTGTCTTTAGATCTGAAGTGAGTCTCTTGTGGGAAGCATATATATGGTTATAGTGTTTTTTTTTTTTTAAACCATTCAGCCACTCTGTGTATTTATTTATTTATACATATGTATTTATTGTTGTTTTGTTCATTCTGTTCTGGTCACTTCTGTATTTCTTTTTCATTCCTTTCTTCTTCTTTCTTCTCTTGTGATTTGATGACCATCTTTAGTAATTTTCTCTTGCTCCCTTCTTTTGTGATTTGTGTGTATCTATTATAGATTTTTGGTTTGTGGTTACCACGAGGTACAAAACACATATATTATTTACTCAAATAAATTATCTGTACCTTTCACCCTCTTCTACTTCTGGGACCTCTGTTATATAAATATCAGTGTACTTGACATAGTCTTATAAGTTTATAAAACTACCCTTATTTTTTAAATTCTTCTTTTATTTATTTATTTGTACTGTCTGTTCAGCTTGGTGATTTCCACTAGTCTGCCTTCTATATACATGTTCCTTTCCTTTGTATTATCTTATACACTCCAATACTTTGGCCACCTCATGCAAAGAGTTGACTCATTGGAAAAGACCCTGATTCTGGGAAGGATTGGGAGCAGGAGGAGAAGGGGACAACAGAAGATGAGATGGCTGGATGGCATCACCGACTTGACACACATGAGTTTGGGTGAATTCCAGAAGTTTGTGATGGACAGGGAGGCCTGGCATGCTGTGATTCATGGGGTTTCAGAGTTGGACACGACTTAACAACTGAACTGACTGATACAATATTGATTTCTTCTAGTGTTCTTTTTATTTCAGTTACTGTATTTTTCAAACATGTTGGTTCTCCTATATGTTTTCTAACTCTTTATTGAAATTCTGAGTTCATCTTTTTTTTTTTTTTTAGCACTTTTTATCATTTTTACCTTGAAGTCTCTCAGGTAGATTATTTATCTCCACTTCAAAGAGTTGTTTTTCTGAGGTTATATTATATTCTTTTCTTTGGAATATGTTTCTCTGTCACCTTAATTTACACAATTCTCTGTGTTTCTTTCTGTGTTAGATGGGTCACTTACATTTCCTAATCTTAGGGAATTGGTATTAAGAAAGATAATTCTTAGGAGGCTCAGGAACTACTCCCTACTAATGTATATGTGGCTATGGATACTCCTCTGTGAGCTATATGGGCACATCTTTTGTTTTGCCTATTACTATGGGTTACTGGTATGCAGGGCTGGCCCCCTGAGTGGTTGGATGCCTCATGTGGTGGCTTAGTGGGAGGCTAGGAGAGACTTCCCATAATTTGGATATGTTATCTGGGGAAATTGGGCTAGTACTGGCCCAACTGAAGGAGGAGATCTTCACACTCTTATGTAGGAAGTGAGCAGATAATTTCTAAGACAGGAATAAAAGAAGAGCAGTATCAACATCTTTTTGAAATGCAAATAAATACAAAGAAAAACATCAAAAAGCATGTATAAGAATGTGAGAAATAAAAGATGTGCATAGAAGGCAACTCTTTCCTAATAAACTTTGTGCTAGTTTAAACTGTGTGCACAAATAACCAAATAATTTCCCATTAAAAGTCACAGAGTTTTAACAGAAGACATTAAATCTATAAAATTGTACAGAATATAAGATCAAAATGCAGAAAAAAAGGCTCAGGATTGAAATACAATATTACAAATGTAAAGTTCAATTGAGTGACTAGAAGATAGAGTTGAGGAAATCTCTCAGAATATATAGTCATAAGAAGAAACAAAATGAAAAATAAAAGCAATAAAATAGGAAAACCTGTAGAAATCATTCTGAAAGATAATATTAGCAATCTCCTGCATAATAGTCACTAAATTCCAGACAATATTTTCAATATCTTGGAAAGGATAATACATTCAAATCTAAAACAATTCTACTCAGTTCAGTTCAGCTAAGTCACTCAGTCATGTCTGACTCTTTGTGACTCCCATGGACTGACAAAACATGGTCCACTGGTGAAGGGCATGGCAAACCACTTTAGTATTCTTGTCTTGAAAACCCCATGAATAGTATGAAACAACTCTACTAGGAGATACTATTCATATGATCTACACTTAGCTGATAGTTGAGATATCCTAAGTATGGAGATGTTAAGCCATTTGATTCTAACTGTACAGCTAGACAGAGAAGGCAATAGCATCCCCACTCCAGTACTCTTGCCTGGAAAACCCCATGGACGGAGGAGCCTGGTAGGCTGCAGTCCATGGGGTCGCTAAGAGTCGGTCACGACTAAGCGACTTCACTTTCACTCTTCGCTTTCATGCATTAGAGAAGAAAATGGCAACCCACTCCAATGTTCTTGACTGGAGAATCCCAGGGATGGGGGAACCTGGTGGGCTGCCATCTATGGGGTCGCACAGAGTCAGACATGACTGAAAGGACTTAGCAGCAGCAGCAGCTGTACAGCTAGAGTGGACAGAAATTGGATCTGCAACCAGGCATTGTGACTCTAGTTTCTGTGCTATCAACATCTCACTGTAATGAAATGGAGATTATAAACAATTCCAGAATATTTCCTGCCTTTGAAAGTTATGAATTTATAGATTGTAAATGTCCATTATGTTCTCCAAAACAATGGAAGATAATAGATCACCTCAAAGTTTTCTGACAGTAAAGATCTACATATTTTCAGAAAAAAATATACATATATGCCTACTAAGCAAAATTCTAGAATGATATTTGGGATTGATGTTGTTAGCAACAAGATGAGAAGTTAGTAGAAAAAATTGAAATAAAATATTTTTAAGTGTGAAGAAAAATTATCTCCAACATAGAACGTTATACATAGACAAACTCTGCAATACCAAGGCTACATGAAATATTTTCATATATGTAAAGTTTCAGCACTTTCTCTCCCAGGGAAATATTCTTTACCTTTCTGAGACAGAGCTAGATTTTTTTCCCTATCCATTCCTTTAGATTTAAGAAGATACCTCTATGAAAATTCTAACAAATATCTATTGAATGGGTTTTTCTTTTCTTCCTTCCTCTCTTCCTTCTTTTCTTCTCAAAAAAATTTTTGAGTATCTACTCAGCATATGGTATGTTTTGTCAATAAATTAGAGCCTGCACTAGCAGAGAACGTTTCCCAAATTATATTTGTAGTGAGAATGTGTTAACCCTTCTCATATGGTGAAGAGTCATCTTAAGTACATGTCAGATTTGACTCTTTATTTCAGTTCATGTTGAGTAAAAAATAATTATCTTTAGCAAGAGTCATCTCTCGGAGTCCATTGATTTCTGTAATTGAGTGGTTTTCACTACATGCTGTTGCCTATGCTTACCACTGCTTCTATGGCGTGAATGTTAGGCAGAATAGTCCTCCACAATCCACACACCAATCAGAACCTCATAACACAACTTAATTTGGAAATGGGGTCTTTTTAGATGCAGTTAAGATGTGGTCATATTATATTAGGGTGGACTTGAATGTAATGACTGGTGTCTTCATTGTAGGAGGGACAGTTGTACAGAGAGAGACACAGATACAAAGGAAGAAGATGGAAGCAGAGATTGGAGTGATGCAGCCACAGCCAAGGAATACCTGGGGATACTAGAAGTGGAAAGAGTCAAGGAAAAATCCTCTCAGAGTTTTCAAAGGGCCTTTGGTCCTACTAACACCTTGGTTTTGGACTTTAATCTCTAAAAGTGTGAGCCAATAAATTTCTGTTGTTTTCAGCCAAAAGAAAAAATAAAACAATATAGTTCCTGCAAGGGATAAGAATGTTAATTAATAAATAAATAAAAGCATATATAAAGCTTGCAAAAATTGTGAGGAAACAAGCAGGGTGCAGTTTGCACACATTGAAGTTTAATAACCACAAAAAATTATTTATTTTTTCAATCTCAGGACCTAGTATAGCATTTCCACATAGCCACACAATAAATTTTTCTCAACTACAAATGTATACTGCTTTTTCTAAGAATCAAAAGGAAATATGCTATATGAAAAATATATTTTGAGATTACTTGTTTGTCAGTTGCTTCATTTGCTATTATTTTCTCCCATTCTGAAGGCTGCCTTTTCACCTTGCTTATAATTTCCTTTGTTGTGCAGAAGCTTTTAAGTTTAATTAGGTCCCATTTGTTTATTTTTGCTTTTATTTTCAATATTCTGGGAGTGGGTCATAGAGGATCCTGCTGTGATGTATGTCACAGAGTGTTTTGCCTATGTTCTCCTCTAGGAGTTTTATAGTTTCTGGTCTTATGTTTAGA
>NW_011491968.1:3497-3575 GCF_000754665.1 Bison bison bison | reverse complement strand
GGCAGGACACCCTGGTGTCCCTCGACTTGTGCAGGTGACCTCAGGGGGCTTCTCATGGTGGCTCTGAGAAGTCAGTTA
>NW_011491968.1:420-2704 GCF_000754665.1 Bison bison bison | reverse complement strand
ATACACCACATTAACAAATTGAAAAATAAAAACCATATGATTATCTCAATAGATGCAGAGAAAGCCTTTGACAAAATTCAACATCCATTTATGATAAAAACTCTCCAGAAAGCAGGAACAGAAGGAACATACCTCAACATAATAAAAGCTATATATGACAAACCCACAGCAAACATTATCCTCAATGGTGAAAAATTGAAAGCATTTCCTCTAAAGTCAGGAACAAGACAAGGGTGCCCACTTTCCCCATTACTATTCAACATAGTTTTGGAAGTTTTGGCCACAGCAAACAGAGCAGAAAAAGAAATAAAAGGAATCCAAATTGGAAAAGAAGAAGTAAAACTCTCACTGTTTGCAGATGACATGATCCTCTTGTATAGTATCATATATGAAATGAGTCATCA
Source organism: Bison bison bison (assembly GCF_000754665.1). Classification (NCBI taxonomy): domain Eukaryota; kingdom Metazoa; phylum Chordata; class Mammalia; order Artiodactyla; family Bovidae; genus Bison; species Bison bison. The sequence goes on along the minus strand of NW_011491968.1, from coordinate 2,300 downwards.
GTCCAGGTTCAATGCACGATACTGGATGCTTGGGGCTGGTGCACTGGGATGACCCAGAGGGATGGTATGGGGAGGGAGGAGGGAGGAGGGTTCAGGATGGGGAACACATGTATGCCTGTGGTGGATTCATTTCGATATATGGCAGAACAAATACAATATTGTAAAGTTTAAAAATAAAATTAAAAAAAAGAAAAAAAAAGAAAAATATAGCAGGAAACATTATTAATAATTTATGTGCACATACCAAAGGGTAAGTTTTTAATTTTGCTGTGCACTATGTCTCAACATATTTTTTAACCTTTCATGTTGCTATTATAGATTATAATTTTAACACATGGACAACAAAATTTAAAATATTAGTAATTATTGTCTTTCCACTTTTACATCCGTTCAATGGAGATGAGGACTACAAATGATCTAAATACCTCATTAACTCCCAGAAAATATTGCTTCCAACCTGCTTTACAATTCCCAAACTCCACTAGCAAGCTATAATCCAGCTATAAGTTTCTACAGCAAAGTGTCATGCCCAGTTTAGCAATTGATAGATATATGTGATTAACTAGTGGTCTAAATGTAATTGCATTGTGGACATAAATGTGGTGGTAAAGCGTGTATCATTACTATACAATGAGAAAGCAATTTTCCTATACACTGTTTCTGCTTACACATTACCCAAGCCTTAGTAAAACCTCGGCAATATTTAAAATACACTAAATTTTAAGTATATTTTAAGACTTAAGCTGCTAAATCTTTGTATTGTATCAAGTTTCACTCATTCTTCAATGCAACAAATCCATATGGTATAAACAGGGAAAATTGAATACTTCAAGTTAACAATGTTGCTGCTGCTACTGCTAAGTTGCTTCAGTCGTGTCCGACTCTGTGCGACCCCATGGACTGCAACCTGCCAGGCTCCTCCATCCATGGGATTTTCCAGGCAAGAGTACTGGAGTGGGTTGCCATTGCCTTCTCCTCAAGTTAACAATAGGAATCAACAAATTCTTTATGCTAATTACTGTTATTGGTACCAACAAGTTTGGAAATGACAAAGAGCTGTACCTGGTTAATTTAAAATTTTATGTTCTTTGAAAAAAGCAAGGAAGAACTTCTCTAAACATTAGAAAAGACAGGTAATTTGTAATTCATTTTATACTTGTCTCTTTTTAACACCATAGGACTCTGAAAGAAAACTGTTATATTGATATATTTACCTATAAATGTCAAATGTAAGTGATAATGTCAATACTGATTTCGTTATCACTGGAAAATTTGGGTAAATTTTTTGCTAATTTCAAATTCATTATATTTTGTTTATAATTTGAACAATCCTTCTTTTAATTTCTCCAAATAAAATATCAGATATCCATACATTATCTGCATGAAGAAATAAGGTGGACTATTATATAGTCTTTCTGTCATGATAATTTTATTCTACATAACTCATCTCCCATTTGCAGTATTCCCTCCAATTCCTAATACCCAGTTCTTCTAAAATAACTTTCATTACTTCTGAAAACCCATGGCTTTTTTCACTTTGTTCACATTGCATTTGACATTTCATTATTTGGTAAACCCAATGACATCCTGATTTTTCTATGATAATAAAATATTTTAACTATTTTTTTTTCATTCAATATATTAAAAGTTTCATGAAACCAGAGGCTATGTCTTCCTTTTTATTTTAAGCACTCTAGCTTCGTCCTGACATACAGTAGGTTCTCAAAGCATGTTAACTGCATGTATATACAAGAAAAGAAGTATTAAAAATATCTATAGGCCTAGGCTTCCCTAGTGGCTCAGATGGTAGAGAATCTGCCTAACAATGCAGGAGACCTTGATTCAATCCCTGGGTCGGGAAGATCTTCTGTAGAAGGGAA
>NW_011491968.1:0-320 GCF_000754665.1 Bison bison bison | reverse complement strand
CTAACACCACTACTATTACTACTATTAGCATATCTTTAAACATTTAACTTTTTTTTTTTTTTTAACTGAGAGAATGATTTGAGTATTGGAAGTCTCTTTTATAAAAACTAGAGGAAATTTATATTCTCTTTCCTAAATTTTTATTATGTTTGATTGTCTAATATGCTCAGAATTAAATTTGTAATCAGGAAAAGAAAGAAAACATTTATTAAAATTCTATATAGTGATCTTTCCACTTTCAAACATCTCAGTTTTGTAAGAAATTTAAGACATTGCTGTAATGTTTCCAAAGTATTATTTTATATTTCCACCAATAATAT
>NW_011491967.1:14484-15130 GCF_000754665.1 Bison bison bison | reverse complement strand
AAATAGTAAACACCTGCAATGTGCCAGGTATTATGCTGAGGAATCCTGAGATCCACGGGACATAGAACTGAGTGACGAGGGCTGATGGGAGAGGGATTGCCCAAGCCAAGGGCAGAAATTGTGGCCCTGTGGTGAAATGTACTTATAATTTGGTTTGACCTTATGGCATAGAGAGGGGCAGGTTTCTCACTAATCTGTTCGTGTGTTTGTGTGTGTGCACTCAGTCTCAGTCGTGTCCAACTCTTTGCGACCCTATAGACTGTAGCCCATCAGGCTCCTCTGTCCATGGAATTCTCCAGGCAAGAGTGGGTTGCCATTCCCTTCTCCAGGGGAATCTTCCCGACCCTGGGATCAAACCTGCATCTTCTGCATTGGCAGGCAGATTCTTTACCACTGAGCCACCTGGGAAGTTCAAGGACACATGTATTTTAAGAGCCAACAAACAAGATCTCTAGAGAGAGAGGATCAAGGTGCTAGTTGATGTCACTCACTTTCCCTCAGCCAAACACAGATCTCCTTCAGGGAAGGATCCAGTAACCCTCACCTACCTTAATTGAGAACCTCGTCACAATCACCCTGCACCCTCTTGTCTTACAAGAGCATCAAAAACATTTCATGAAGGTAGTATGGGCCTCAGACCCCATTA
>NW_011491967.1:10330-11061 GCF_000754665.1 Bison bison bison | reverse complement strand
GAATGAAAACTGGAGAATGAACCAGAAGTATGAAAAATGAAGGGTTACCTTCCAACCTGACCATGAGAACTTTAGTAGGCAGGCAGCTACCCTTAGGCAAAGTGAAGGGCAAAAAGAGGATTCTTCTCTAAAGACGCTGAATGAACTGTTTAAGGTGAATAAGGGAAGCTTACAGTATGGTGTTCAGTTCAGTTCAGTCGCTCAGTCGTGTCCAGCTCTTTGTGACCCCATGAATCGCAGCATACCAGGCCTCCCTGTCCATCACCAGCTCCCGGAGTTCACTCAAACTCATGTCCATCGAGTCTGAGTGATGCCATCCAGCCATCTCATCCTCTGTCGTCCCCTTCTCCTCCTGCCCCAATCCCTCCCAGCATCAGGGTCTTTTCCAACGAGTCAACTCTTCTCATGAGGTGGCCAAAGTATTGGAGTTTCAGCTTCAACATCAGTCTTTCCAATGAATATTCAGGACTGATCTCCTTTAGGATGGACTGGTTGGATCTCTTTGCAGTTCAAGGGACTCTTAAGAGTCTTCTCCAACACCACAGTTCAAAAGCATTCAATTCTTCGGCGCTCAGCTTTCTTTATAGTCCAACTCTCACATCCATACATGACCACTGGAAAAACTATAGCCTTGACTAGACGGACCTTTGTTGGCAAAGTAATGTCTCTGCTTTTGAATATGCTATCTAGGTTGGTCATAACTTTTCTTCCAAGGAGTAAGCGTCTTTTAA
>NW_011491967.1:9726-10029 GCF_000754665.1 Bison bison bison | reverse complement strand
GCCGAAAAATGACTCCAAATAAAACAAATTCAGGTAGTAGAAGAGTGCTTTGAAGTGCAATTTGAGAAATAAATCATCTTCTACACCTGTTTATGAACATCTTAGAGGACAGATGGCATTGTACAAAGATGGCCATGTGATGCTATTCTATGATGTGCCCTTGCCAGCCTTCCACCAAGTGGGGGGCAGTCGGGAGAGGAGGTCTGGTCTCCTACCCCTGAAGCCTGGGCAAGCTGTGGCTGCTTAGACCATTTGAGTATGACAGAAGGGGACTAGCAGTGTGACTTCTGTGGCTGGGGCGTT
>NW_011491967.1:4675-6765 GCF_000754665.1 Bison bison bison | reverse complement strand
TATTAAAAAGCAGAGACGTTACTTTGCCAACAAAGGTCCGTCTTGTCAAGGCTATGGTTTTTCCATTACAGTCAGCTTTCTTTACAGTCCATTTTCCATTACACTCAGCTTTCTTTACAGTCCAACTCTCACATCCATGGAAAGCTGAGTGCCAAAGAAGTGATGCTTTTGAACTGTGGTGTTGGAGAAGACTCTTGAGAGTCCCTTGGACTGCAAAGAGATCCAACCAGTCCATCCTAAAGGAGACCAGTTCTGTATATTCATTGGAAGGACTGATGTTGAAGCTGAAGCTCCAATACTTTGGCCACCTGATGCAAAGAGCTGACTCATTTGAAAAGACCCTGATGCTGGGAAAGATTGAAGGCAGGAGGAGAAGGGGATGAGAGAGGATGAGATGGTTGGATGGCATCACCGACTCAATGGACATGAGTTTGGGTGAACTCCGGGAGTTGGTGATGTACAGGGAGGCCTGGTGTGCTGCGGTTCATGCGGTCGCAGAGTCGGATATGAACTGAAGAGGCTCTTTAGTTCCTCTTTGCTTTCTGCCATTAATGTGGTATCATATGCATATCTAAGATTGTTGATATTTCTCTCAGCAGTATTGATTCCAGCTTGTGATTCATCCAGCCCAGCATTTCGCTTGATGTACTCTGCATGTAAGTTAAATAAGCAGGGTGACAGTGTACAGCCTGGACGCACTCCTTTCCCAATTTTGAACCAGTCTGTTGTTCCATGTACGGTTCTAACATGGTTAGTGGTAAAAATGCATTGTAAACACAAACATTTAATTGATATTTAGAAAAAGCAGCATTATCAGAATGAGCTGATCATTCTGTTGGATTTTGGTGCCTTGCCGCTAATTTTTCTATTTTTGCGTTGCTTTTCTATTCTCTGATTCCCTTGCTTTGGTTCCCAAAACATTTCCCACCAAGTATTAAAGCTGAAAGATGTGGATAAAGATAGCCTTTAAGTAATCCAGACAGGAGACTACAGTTTTGGGAGCCATGTGCTCAGCCCTATGCTTTATTTATCAGATCACTCCATTACTTGAAGAAATAATAATTTTTTCCTACTTGCTGTAAATTGGTCGAAAAGAGGATTAGAGATTCACCAGAAATATAGGCCATAGTGGAAACTGGATAAAGAGAATAACCAGTTAGAACTCTTGCTCTCAGAAGGCTGGTCAAATGCTGCTTTCTTATTGGTGACCATCACTTATTGGTGACCATGTTAAATCAGAAGTCATTTATGGGAAAAAGTCATTTGTGTTTCTGTGTCTATTTATCCTGTGTCTTGGTGAATTGGAAAGCTCTTTGGAACCTTTCTAGACAGAGCAGTCACATTTTTTTGCAAATGTAGTAACGGTCTCCAACTTCTCAATGAAAGGATGAAGTATGAAAACCAAACAGAAAACAAAAGAGAATTAAAGGTTCATCAAAAAAGAAGGAAAAATTGAAGAAATACATGAGTGTATTTAAATTCATAAAATGACAATTTTCCATGCCTCTCACCCAATGCTTCTTTTTCATTTTCTGAACTAATACTAGGGAAAGATTTAATCGGTAAATTTGAATAAGATGAAGTCCATGGAGGAATGCAGAATAAAAATAGAAAATCAAAATTAAGGAATGTGGAGAAGCCAAGTAAGCAGGGAAAAAATGAAGTCAAATGACTGGGAAGAATAAGTGGAAAATATTCAGTATGCCAGAAGCCTTAGAAAAACACAACCCTTTTGAGAGGACATTCAATTAAAACCCAAAGTGTCTTTTTGGTAAGTTAACTGAAAAAAAAAATGGTTGAAACCCTTTGATTTAAAGTGAGTATTTCATATTAACACATAGGACAAAAAACTTTGAAGAGGAAAACCACGGAAAGGTTAAAAAAAATCAGGCATTCCATATATATTTTTAGGCTCACTAATTAACGATAAAAGACACCCCCTGTTTAAGCTGATGTATAATTAAGGTATCCAAGTACAAAGAATTCATCTCTGAAGCTAAATTAGAATGTAGGAGGCAAAACCTGAGATTTTTGCAGGTACTCTTAAAAAAACAAAAAAACAAAAAAACAAACTTCTGAAAGTATTCTCT
>NW_011491967.1:1155-1795 GCF_000754665.1 Bison bison bison | reverse complement strand
GACCAGGGACTGAACCCACACTCCCTGCATTGGAAGGCAAAGTCTTAACCGCTGGACCACCAGTGAAGTCCCAAGTTTTTCTGAGGGGGAGGGGTGGTAGTGGAGAAGTCTCAACATAGTGTATAATTGTCCTAAGGGAAATAACTTCTCAACTGTACCAGACACTTTCTTGACTTAAAATTTTTTCGGTTATAAATGTGATTTTTATTGGAAAAAAAAATAGGGAAGTGAAGAAAATTATGGAAAGAATACCAATGCAGTGGCCCCTGTGAGCAGGTCTCCCAATTCTTTCTTTGACTAGGGGAATGTTGCTACTTTGATCCAGTCTCTGTCATGGTTTTTTCTGTTTTTCCTTTTAAAAAAGTTTTTGGAAGATCATACTTATTTTAGGACAAATTAAGTCATTTGAAGGGGAGCATCCCAAGTGAAAAAGATCAGCTACCTGCTGTGCTTCATCTGCCCCATGAAAAGTCTGAAAAATCTTAACAGGATAACTTAATGTGATGCTTAAAGCATGTGCTGTCTAATTGAGGAAGTTGAGTTTGTGACTGAACTGCCCACTCGGTAGGCAGAGTGTGAGGCAGTGGCTGAATGGTAGGAGGGAAGACCAGGTGGTGTATTTTTAGAAAGGGATTTACAT
>NW_011491967.1:0-1055 GCF_000754665.1 Bison bison bison | reverse complement strand
CCTGGTCCTGAGAGAAACATGTTTGAAGAAAGTCTTAGGAAGCAGTCGACCCACAGTAGGTGAATGTTTGTGGAATGAATGGGTTTGTTGCCTTCTGGAAACCCCTGTGAACAGGAGTGAATTTACACGTTCTCCTAGTTTTCTACATGGCAGTTTTCCCACAGCGTTTATTTGAAAACAAATTCCGATTATATCCCAGGTCACTTTTATACCGCCACTGGGAGCACTAGGGATGTATTTGTGCGGAGGAAAAAAACACAGCTTTCGAGGTTGCCTCTTGGAATAAACGCTCCTTTTCTATTCTAATTAAATTATTTTCTTAAGCTTGCTATTTCAGAGGATAAAGATTTAACTAGAGATTGCAGGGTTACTTAATGTTTTCTTCCCAGCCAGTCACTGGGCTATCATGCTGCTGCTGCTGCTGCTGCTGCTGCTGCTAAGTTGCTTCAGTTGTGTCCGACTCTGTGTGACCCCATAGACGGCAGCCCAACAGGCTCCCCCGTCCCTGGGATTCTCCAGGCAAGAACACTGGAGTGAGTTGCCATTTCCTTCTCCAGTGCATGAAAGTGAAAAGTGAAAGTGACTCTTTGCGACCCCATGGAGTGCAGCCTACCAGGCTTCTCCGTCCATGGGATTTTCCAGGCAAGAGTGCTGGAGTGGGGTGCCATCGCCTTCTCCAGGGCTACCACGAGAACCCTTATTATTCCATCTGTTAGGGTATAAAATCACGGAACATTTTTCATCTGTTAATAGGGAGAGATAATGCGTGTGAGAAAACTTCGTATATGTTCCTACGAAAGGAGCTTCCTGTGCGCCTGGCTAACACAATGAGAGAAGTTAATCTTCTGCCGGAGAACTTGCTTAACCGCCCTTCGGTGGGATTGGTTCAGAGCTGGTAAGTACATAGTATGTGGCAGATGGGTCTACCCAGAATGCTCAGGACATTTGGCATTGGGACCATTCTCGCTAAAAGTACACGTACTGCTTCCTGTGGGTATTACTCATTCAGGATAGCTGGGTTTCTTAGGTAATTAAAGGGTTTTTTTTTTTTTTTT
>NW_011491966.1:18540-18966 GCF_000754665.1 Bison bison bison | reverse complement strand
CAGGGTGACAATATACAGCCTTGACGTACTCCTTTCCCAATTTGGAACTAGTCTGTTGTTCCATGTCCATGTTCTAACTGTTGCTTCTTGACCTGCACACAGATTTCTCAGGAGGCAGGTCACATGGTCTGATATTCCCATCTCTTTAAGATTTTTCCAGAGTTTGTTGTGATCCACATAGTCAAAGGCTTTGGTGTAGTCAATAAAACAGAAATAGATGTTTTTTCTGGAATTCTCTTGCTTTTTCGATGATCCAGCAGATGTTGGCAATTTGACCTCTGGTTCCTCTGCCTTTTCTAAAACCATCTTGAACATCTGGAAGTTCACAGTTCACGTATTGCTGAAGCCTGGCTTGGAGAATTTTGAGCATTACTTTACTACTGTGTGAGATGAGTGCAATTGTGTGGTAGTTTGAGCATTCTTTGG
>NW_011491966.1:17766-18211 GCF_000754665.1 Bison bison bison | reverse complement strand
CCTTTATTGTGCCCATCTTTGCATGAAATGTGCCCTTGGTATCTCTAATTTTCTTGATGAGATCTCTAGTCTTTCCCATTCTATTGTCTTCCTCTATTTCTTTGCATTAATCACTAAGGAAGGCTGTCTTATCTCTCCATGCTCTTTTTTGGAACTTTGCACTCAAATGGGTATATCTTTCATTTTCTCCTTTGCCTTTAGCTCCTCTTTTGTCATCTATTTGTAAGGCCTCCTCAGACAACCATTTTGCCTTTTTGCGTTTCTTTTTCTTGAGGACGGTCTTGATCACTGCCTCCTGTACAATGTCACGAACCTCCATCCATAGTTTTTCAGGCACTCTATCAGATCTAATCTCTTGAATCTATTTGTCACTACCACTGCATAATCATAAGGGATTTGATTTAGGTCATACCTGAATGGTCTAGTGGTTTTCCCTACTTTATTC
>NW_011491966.1:12551-14528 GCF_000754665.1 Bison bison bison | reverse complement strand
AGTGATTGAAATCTATACATATCTTCTTTTTCTGATTATTTTCTCTTTTAAAATTTTTATTGCAATGCAATTGATTTACAAATTTGTGTTAGCATGAGGTATACAGCAAAATGATTCAGATATATGTATATATAAATATGTATATTCTCTTTTACATTCTCTTCCATTATAAATTATTGCAAGATATTGAGTATAGTTCCCTGTGTTATACAATAGGTGTTCATTGATTATCTAGTTTATATATAGTAGTGTGTATATGTTAACCCCAAACTCCTAATTTATCCCTCCCCTTCTTTGGTAAGTTTGTTTTCTCTGAGTTTATTTCTGTTTCTAAGTAAGTTCATTGTGTATCATTTTTTTACATTCCACATATAAGCGACATTATATGATGTTTGTCTTACTCTGTCTGGCTTACTTCACTTAGTATGATAATCTATAGGTCCAGCCACATTACTGTAAATGGCATTAGTCCATTGTGGTTTTTTTTTTACTGCTGAGTAATATTCCATTTCAAATTCCTTTTTATTATAGGTTATTACAAGATATTGAATAAAGTTGCCAGTGCTATACAGTAGTACCTTGTTGGTTATTTTATATATAGTAGCATGTATATCTTAATCCCAAACTCCTAATTTATCCCTACCCCCTTTTCCCTTTGGTAATCATAAGATTATTTTCTATGTCTGCTTTTGTGTCTTTGAGCCATAATATGGCCCAGAAAGCAGGCTTATGGAACCACACCAAGATTACTGCATCCTATTCCTTGGTCTCACAAAAGCCTCTGATGATCTCAGTAACATTTCTGGGTCTTAGTATATATTGAGGATGTTAGGACTTATCTTAAAGAGGGATGACACATATAAACTAGCATGGCTAATGTGCTAACTGAAATAGTTTTCATTATAAATGGAGTGAAACAGCACTTCAGATGCTGAAATACAATCGTTATTTGGTGTTTTGTTTGTTTGGGTTTTGGTTTTTTCTTTTGCAGCCCTGATTCTTCAGAACAAAAAGACAGTGTTAAAATAGGTTTCTTGTCCTTTGGGAAATTCTTTAAACCCAGGAGGCCAGTCGAAAAGATCCTGTGACTTCTCTGTTGATAACTGTGTTCCAAACCTCTCACATGTGTGCTGTGTGCTAAGTCACTTCAGTTGTGTCCAACTCTTTGTGACCCTATGGACTATAACCCATCAAGCTCTCCTGTCAATGGGATTCTCCAGGCAAGAATATTGGAGTGGGTTGCCATGCCTTCCTCTAGGGGACCTTCCCAACCCAAGGATCAAACCCACATTTCTTATATCTCCTGCATTGGCAGGCAGGTTCTCTACCACTGGCACCACCTGGGAAGCCCATTCTGATCACAGGGCTAAACAAAACCAAATCATCATTCCACATGGATGTAGACAGAAAACCTCCACATACAGCCTGTATTAGTTTGCTAGGGCTGCTGTAAAAAAAAAAAAAAAATACCACAAATGGGGAGTTTTAAACAACAGAAATTTCTTGGCTCACAGTTCTAGAGGCTGGAAGTCTCAGATCAGGGGGTCTGTAGGGTTGGTTCTTGGTAAGGCAAGGATCTTTCTGGGCCTTTCTCCTTGGCTTGTAGGTGACTGTCTTCTCCCTGTGTTTCTCCTTGGATTATAGGTGACTGTCTTCTCCCTGTGTTTCTTCCTAGTCTTAAGTCTGTGTCCAAATTTCCCCTTCTTATTATGACATGAATCATATTGGATAAGGGCCCACTCTTATGACCTCACTTTAACTGGATTACTTCTATAAAAACCCTATCTTCAAATAAGGTCACATTCTGAGATTCTGGGGGTTACCACTTCAACTGGAACAACAGACTGGTTCCAAATAGGAAAAGGAGTACGTCAAGGTTGTATATTGTCACTTTGCTTATTGAACTTCTATGCAGAGTACATCATGAGAAACACTGGGCTGGAAGAAGCACAAGCTGGAATCAAGATTGCCGGGAAA
>NW_011491966.1:9690-11686 GCF_000754665.1 Bison bison bison | reverse complement strand
GACTTAGCAGCAGCAGCAGCAGAAGTTAGAGGAACTTACCAAAAACTGGTCCAGTGTGATGATTTTCTTTTCTGCTTATTAGAAAAGATCTCATAGCTTACAGTTTCAGTACCCTTAGGACTTTAACTGGTTCTATATCCATGGTAGCAATCTTATTTCAACATTCCTTTTTATTCCCTCACTATATATTCCCTCACTATATATTCACTCTATATATTCACTCACTATATATTCACTCACTTCTCATATCCTTTTTGAATCAGCTTGTTAAACTTTTGGCTTCCTCATTAATGAATTAAATCAACATTTGATACTGGTTCACTGTCAATTTGTCTATGAATTATGTTTTAATATTATGAAATATATATTTCATATATATAATATATGAAATATATAATATATATATGAATATACCTTGGTAGTATCCTTTTCAAGCAAAGGTTATCAACTAGGAGGCAGTAGGGTAAATAACTGTAAGATGGAATTGTCATTGTTAAAAAGCTGGACAAGAGATGTAGGAACTGAGTTTACTTCTGCCAGCATGGAAGAGTGATACAACAGGTTCGAAAAGAACTTACACTGTCTCAACAGGAAGTATAAGCATGAGTTTTCTAAAGAGTTTGAGAAAAAGAAAAATTTGAAATCACGCTAATTTAAAATTAAAATACCATGCCCACATATAAATTTCAAGATTCTGTTATCTTTCTCATAGGAAAGTTTTTAAAAAGAGTTTGACCAAATTTGCACTTCTGGTCATCTGAATGTCTGGTTACCTAGTTATCTCTGCAGATTAATAATCAGTCAGTAAATTTGCATTAGAAATTTTCTTCTTTGCGTATCTGACTCCCGTAGCTCATTTTTTATTGGTTTTCATCAGTTAGTACCTATGGGTTTCACTGTTCCCATTGAGATTTTTCATAATTGTGGCAGATCTGTAACACTGCCAAGAAGATATGGTCTTCCTATTCTTTTTCTGTATCATGTGCCATCATGCACACATTCTGAAGCCAATTAGTATATGAAAAATATGTAATATATGTGAATTCAGACCCTCGCTTTCCAAGAAGTAATATCCCTAATACTTTCGGACAAATGGCTTGTAGTACAGCAAATGGAATGGAAACTTCAGGGCCTTCCATTTGCATGAGTCCTGTACACACCTCAGGAGGGTTCCTAGCAATTTTGTATTCCTAATTTGTATTATTTTTCCTAGAAAAGACCCAAGCTAAGTTGTATAAACTACAAACCCTACAAATCCTGCATTTCTCTCTTAGGATCAACTGCTGTTGATCAGATGCCATTTCTGTTGTTGTTGTTTAGTCGCTAAGTTGTGTCCAACTCTTGGGACCCCATGGACTGCAGCACGCCAGGTTCCCCTGTCCTTCACTATCTCTTGGAGTTTGCTCAAACTCATGTCCGTCAAGTCGGTGATGCCATCCAACCATCTCATCCTCTGTCATCCCCTTCTCCTCCTGCCCTCAATCTTTCCCAGCATCAGGGTCTTTTAAAATGAGTCAGCTCTCTGCATCAGGTGGCCAAAGTATTGGAGTTTCAGCTTCAACATCAGTCCCTCCAGTGAATATTCAGGCTGATCTGCTTTAGGATTGACTGGTTTGATCTCCTTGCAGACCAAGGGACTCTCAAAATTTTTCTCCAACACCACAGTTCGAAAGCACCAATTCTTCAGCACTCAGTCTTCTTTATGGTCCAATTCTCACATCCATAAATAACTACTGGAAAAACCATAACTTTGCCTATATGGACCTTTGTTGAAAAAGTGATGTCTCTGCTTTTTAATATGCTGTATAGGTTTATAAATGAATGAAAGAAAAGAGCTAAAGATTATGTTTTCTTGCCTGATTCATGCAGCTGGGTGTTTGTGGTGGGGAAGCAAAGAAGTGGAAAATGTGAAATCTAGCACAAAGAAATCTAGCAAGGCAACTCTTAAGGAAGATTTTGTCTAGAATGAGCCCTGACCTTTTTTTTTTTTTTTTTA
>NW_011491966.1:7763-9473 GCF_000754665.1 Bison bison bison | reverse complement strand
CCGGGGCGGGGGGGGGGCGGGGGGAGACGGGACAGTAGGAAAGAAATCCTAATCTTAAAGTCCCAGGGACTTTCAAGCCTGCTTAGGTGTTGGCCATCTCTATATTAACCACTTCCTCATGTAAGATGTAGGAAACGTTGTTAAATATCCTTTTACTAAATTTTTTGCCTTGTGGCATCAGTTTTCTTCGCCAAATCTTTCTTATTGACTATTTTGGAATTGTATACTATACAATTGTTGACAAGTAGCAATTTATGGGTTGGGATCTTTATGTCAGATTGAGAGCTTATGTTTTATCCACGTGCATAGAGGAAACTAGGAAATAAAATATATAATTTAACTTGGGTGAAATGGGAAGTAGCTCTTTTATTAATAAGATCCCAAAGGTAAAAACAAATTTTATGAACTAACACACCCTGAGTAGCTCTGTGGCTTTAGTTTCATCACAGTTTGTCCCTTTCCTGAAAAGTATTGAAATGAATGTCTGGAAAATGAAATTTTCACTAGAAGATTTTTTTAGTCCAGAAACTATTTTTAAAATAGTTTTCATTGGAACTGCTTTGCTGTAAAGTTACTGGAATGATTTTTATTATATGCTGCTAAAAACATTCACTTCTGAGACTCCTTTCTTGACTTTTCCACCCTCCCTGCTCCTGTTTCAGTTAAAAGTCTGTTTCCTTTGTCATTCTTTCTCTGTACTAACTTCCAAATATTGCTTGCTTGGTTTACATTAAGAATTTTCCAACAACAGTCAACAAGATATCCTATGCTAAGAGCAGTCAGAGAAATATGCAGTCTTTATAGTCTGATTACCCACAATTTTTGATGCTTTTAAAAAATCATTAGAACTGACTGATAAGAGGGTAAAAAAATAGATAAGAACTAACTAAAAGTTAAAGTATGAGAAGAGATGTTGGTTCAAAAATCTATAAAAAGAAAACAAATTATCTACATATATAGTTTTTTAAACCTCTCAATTTCTTCTTCAGTATATATATACACACACACACACACACACATACAGTTCATATATTGACAGAACTGACTCTTGCTATGTCATCTCCTCTGAGATGACACCCCAGAAATCTATGCCTTCCAGTATTTATTTGTTTGTTTAGTCCCCTGCCTTAGGGAGTCAGGGCCAACCCTGTGTTGTTACTGCACAGAGCAAGCTCCTTGCTGCTACAGCAGAGGCTCCAGTAAAGCCTTGCCTGAATTTCTTGTCTGGCCTCTGGTCAATTTCTATTGATTAAGGAGGCCAAGAACCCTGATCAGTAACATACTTTTTGATGCCCAGTGTAGGGCAATTGTTCATCAGGCACTCTACCAGATCTAAGCCCTTAAATCTATTTCTCACTTCCACTGTATAATCACAAGGGATTTGATTTAGGTCATACATGAATGGTCTAGTGGTTTTCCCTACTTTCTTCAATTTAACTCTGAATTTGGCATTGTACAGGAGACAGGGATCAAGACCATCCCCATGTAAAAGAAATGCAAAAAAGCAAAATGGCTGTCTGGGGAGGCCTTACATATAGCTGTGAAAAGAAGAGAAGCGAAAAGCAAAGGAGAAAAGGAAAGATATAAACATCTGAATGTAGAGTTCCAAAGAATAGCAAGAAGAGATAAGAAAGCCTTCTTCAGCGATCAATGCAAAGAAATAGAGGAAGACAACAGAATGGGAAAGACTAGAGATCTCTTCAAGAAAAT
>NW_011491966.1:5624-6225 GCF_000754665.1 Bison bison bison | reverse complement strand
CCTGGGATCTCAAGAACTATATGATTCATCTGTAGTCCTCCAGATTGTTGGGAGAAGAAAGGGGCCCTTTTAAATTCAAATGGGAAAACCATGAGATCTCTGGTTCTGTCTTTCTGTAAAAATTAACTTGTAAATGAGCTGTACTCAATTGGTTTAAAGGAAATTGAGGAACTTCCTTCCCTGAGAGTCCCGTGGTTAAGACTCCATGCTTGGACTTCCCCCTTAGTCCAGTGCTTAGGAATTCACCTGCTAGTACAGGGGACATGGGTTCAATCCCTGGTCTGGGAAGATTCTACACACCATGAGGCAACTAAGCCCCTGTGCCACAACTACTGAGCCCATGCACCACAACTACGGAAGTCTGCATGCCCTAGAGACTGTGCTCCACAACAAGAGAAGCCACCGCAATGAAAAGCCCATGCACTGCAACTAGAGAGTAGCCCCCACTCACTGCAACTAGAGAAAGCTGGCAAGCAGCAACCAAGACCCAGTGCACTCAAAAATAAATAAATAAATAAATAATGAATTTCTAAAACTAAATTTAAAAAAAAGACTCCATGCTTTCAATGCAAGAGGGCCAAGCTTCTATCCCTGCTTGGGG
>NW_011491966.1:4469-5524 GCF_000754665.1 Bison bison bison | reverse complement strand
ATGGGCTTTGCTTGTGACTCAGCTGGTAAAGAATCCACCTGCAATGCAGGAGACCTGGGTTCGATCCCTGTGCTGGGAAGATCCCCTGGAGAAGGTCTTAAGCAAATGTAACTGGAATAAGAACTTTATGGTAAATGCTATAAAAAAGTATGTTTTGGAAACATCCATCTAAAATAATCTCTTCAAATGTTGGTAAGTTGAAGCTAAACTAAGTTGAATAATAGGAATTCATTTAATATCCAGGTCATTTCAAATAAAATAATTGAGAACATTAATTGCTAAACAGGTCTAAATTTACCTACTTTCATCTTCTTGTGTGAGAGAAACTAAAGATATCTGATGCCACCTTGAGATTTTTTTTTTTTTTTAAACCAATCTATAGAATGCTAATGTAGAAGACAGTTCACCGTTGCTTAAGGAAAGTAGGACGTGTGTTTTCAGAAAGGAAGATGTGAGGAATGGAAATATATTTTGTTGAAAGGGAAAAGGTTTTTCATCCTCCAGCTGGTTATTTCTGAATGGAAAGAGTAAGGAACAAAGTATGGCTTCAGAAAGTTACAGAAGGTTTTCAGAAAGGGAACATTGAGAAAAGAATTTTATATGTGGCGAGCGTCTTCTAAGTTGGATTAAATTTAATTAGGTAAACGGATTTTTATTAAGAGTAGGCTGTTACAGGACAGGATTTGGTTTTTCTCTCTCATAAGAGAATGAAGTTTTCCTGGAATGCTCCTTTTGATATCAGATTGTGTGAGTTTCTTTCCCTTTAAGTGATCTAAAATATTTTTTCCACTTTAGGTTAAGAAATAATGATTTCACAGTGACCCATGATTCTATCTGATCAAGCATTTTAAAACTATTTGAGACTTTTGACAGACTTCTCAAACATCAATTTCTATGGAAATTCTCTTGACTTCCAGTTAACTTTGGGGTGCTTCAAGGGGCCCCTGGAACATCCCAAAGAGAGATCCTAAACTAATTGGGTTAATCTATAAAGAGAGGTTTGCCACGTTCTCAGAGAACCCTGGCAAGTTTGGGGATAAATTTGTCAGGCTGGC
>NW_011491966.1:0-1434 GCF_000754665.1 Bison bison bison | reverse complement strand
GGATTGCACTAGAAGTCTTGACTCAAAACTGAGAGTGGATCAGAGATCACTGGCTTATTTTTCAAAACAACTGGAATCAGTGACCCTGGGATGGCCAAGCTGTCTGTGGGCAGTAGCAGCCACAGCCCTGTTGGTTATGATGCTTTCAAGATCACCCTGGGACAACACTTAGATATGTTAACCCCTCATCAGGTACAATCTGTGCTGAAAGTCAAAGGACATCACTGGTTGACAGGAGGAAGGTTATCAAGATATCAGGCCTTCCTAATGGACACCCCTGACATTATCTTAAGGGTGAACCAAACAACAAATCCAACAGCTCTGCTTCTAGCTGTTGAGAGTGAAGACTTAGTGCATCAGTGTACAGAGGCCACAGAATAAACTTATTTCAGGAGGTCTGATCTTCTAGATGGGCCCTGAGGTCAAATGCTTTACTGATGAGAGCAGTTTTGTAGAAATGGGAACCCCCAAAGGCAGGGTATTCCATAGTCAGTCTAGATGAAGTTATAGAAGCCAAGACCTTGCCACCTCAAACACTTGCCCAGAAGGCTGAACTAATTGCATTAGTGAGAGCATTGAAATTAGGGAAGGATAAGAAATTGAAGATTTTTACTAACTCTAAATATGGGTTCCATGGGCTACATGCTCATGCTGCCATTTGGAAAGAAAGAAGAATGTTAACTGCTAAAAATTCCCCCATAAAACATACAGATTTGATTCCGGCTCTTTTTGAAGCAGTGCAGCTTCTGACCCAGGTAGCAGTAAATAGGGCCCATCAGAGGGGTGGATCCTTTGTGAGTCAGGGGAATAGCAAAGCTGATCAAACTGTAAAACAGGCAGCTTGATCATAGGAATCTGAACAAGTTATGGCTCTAGTGATTGGTCCCCCAGAACTCCCTAGCCTTCACCAGTATTCCACACAGGAACAAGAACATGCTGAGAAATGGGCTATGAGAAGGGAATCACAGGGTGATACTAAAAAGGAAGATAAGATTCTAATCCCTGAGGCCCAACAATGTAAACTCACTAAGAGCTTACATGATGCCACCTGCTCTACGAGGGATGTACTATGGGACTTGATGCAGAAGGTCTTTTCGGTGAAGGGGCTTAAAAGAACAGTAAAATAAGTAATACATGCTTGTGATTTGTGTGCCCACAATAACCCCACAGACCCCATCCCAATCCCCCCCCCCCCTCCTTCCATTATTCAGGTCAATCCAACACCAAGATACTTAGCTGGAGGAACACTGGCAGTTAGATTTCATCCAAATGTGCCCACTGTCAGGATATAAACAACTTCTGGCATCTGTTGATACTTCCACATCCAATCTGAAGAGGTTAAGGACATCTGTAAGTCCTCTTTAAAATAAATAATTCCTCTGTTTGGACTTCCAAAACCCCTCCAGAGCAATAACGGGCCTTCTTTTATAGCCA
>NW_011491965.1:17714-18313 GCF_000754665.1 Bison bison bison | reverse complement strand
GACGGACCGCCTGAGCTGAACTGAACTGGTGGTCCAGTGGTAAAAACTGTGCACTCTCAATGCAGGGGCCTAGGTTTGATACCCAGTCAGGGAACTAGATCCTGCGTGTTGCAGCTAAGACCAAATTCAGCCAAAGAAATAAATATTAAAAAAACAAAAAAGAAGATATATAGACCAATGGAATAGAATAGAGAGCCCGGAAATAAACTCACATATATGGTCAACTCATCTTCAAAAAGATGCCAACATTACACAATGGGGAAATGGTGCTGGCACAACTGAATATCTACATGCAGAAGAATGATATTATATCACACACAAAAATCAACAAAAAACAGACTAAAGACTTAAAGGTAAGATGAGGAACTGCAAAAGTTTTCTAGAAGAAAATATAGGGGGAAATCTTTAAGACACTGCTCTACAGCAATGCTTTTGCACACACATGACCAAAAACATAAGGAATGAAAGCAAAGTAGGTAAGTGGGACTATATCAAGATAAATGGCACAATAAGGGAAACAACAGCATGAAAAGCAACCTATGGAATGGAAGAAGGTATCTGCAATCATATATTTCATAGGGAATTAATCTTCATAATAT
>NW_011491965.1:13943-14752 GCF_000754665.1 Bison bison bison | reverse complement strand
GTTTTAAGCCAACTTTTTTACTCTTCTCTTTTACTTTCATCAAGAGGCTCTTTAGTTCTTCTTTGCTTTCTATGATCCAACAGATGTTGGCAAGTTAATCTCTGGTTCCTCTGCCTTTTCTAACTCCAGCTTGAACGTCTGGAAGTTCACAGTTCATGTACTCTTGAAGCCTGGCTTGGAGAATTTTGAGCATTACTTTACTAGCGTGTGAGATGAGTGCAATTGTGCAGTAGTTTGAGCATTCTTTGGTATTGCCTTTCTTTGGGATTGGAATGAAAACTGACCTTTTCCAGTCCTGTGGCCACGGGGGAGTTTCCCCAATTTGCTGGCATATTGAGTGCAGCACTTATAATGCTATAAGTCCTTATAATGCTGTAAGGATTTGAAATAGCCCAAATAAATTAAATTAAACTAATTAAATAAATTAATTAATATTAAAGGATTTAGTATTTGAAAAGCCCAACTGGAATTCCAGTGATACCTAAGGACCATATATGGAACATTTGTTTAAAATGCAGATTTCCCATCTTCAAGAAGACTAATTCAGTAAATCCAGAGCAGGGCCCAGAGATCTGCATATTTAACAATTACAAATGATTCTAATGCAGGTGTTCCTCAGAAAACATATTGTGAAATATTAAGCAACAGCTTGAAGAATAAATAGAATTCGATTAGAGGCTTTGTAAACTTTTTAGATGAGGGATGAAATGGGGATTCCGTGGGGGTCAGTAAAGCATATGAGTTTGCTGGAAGCACAGTAACGGGGGGGAATAGTAGAATATAAAGCTAAAAAGGGTAGTGATGTATCT
>NW_011491965.1:12348-13843 GCF_000754665.1 Bison bison bison | reverse complement strand
AACTGGGTCTCATTGTGGCTTGCTGAGGGACCAATATGGGACAACTAAAGACTTTGTTTGATCATTTAAGCGATGAGAGTCATGAAAGCATTTTATGCAGATAAAACATGATAGCCCTACAATGACAATGTGACAGATGTATTAGAAGGACAGATGAGACTGTAGGCAGAGAAAAAGTTAATACTGATAAAATTGGAAACTGAAATCAGCCAGTAAAAGTAAGGTTGGGCATAAGGCATTGCTTTCAGAGATGTCATAGGTCTAGAATACATAGGAACTGTCATCTGATTGGATTAAGTTATAGAAAAAGAAGAGGTATGAGTGACTCTTGGGTTTCTGTGTTGGACAAGTAGCCTCTGAAGCAAAGAGAATATCAGAAGATAACACAGATTCAAAACTTTCCTATTACTTTTGACCTTGTAAAAGTACAAAAGGTCCAGTTTCCCAAGGTAGCCTTTGAAGCAGATCAATTCTAAAACAAGCCACATCAGTGCTGTGTAAAGTTATCTGGTCCTTGAGAACAGAAGGCCACATCTAACGTGTGTGGAAACAACAGACCAATGCACCAGGCATCTGTTTTCTAGAATTGTCTTAACAACCAATGGGAATCATTACACGGTGGATTCAGCCACAGCAATTAATACTGATTAACAAGATAGCACAAATGAGTAGTTTTGTCATGCCTCTCAAGGATCAGTATGCAGGTCAAATATAGATATGGCCTCAAACACATGCTAATAACATTAATCATTATCCACTGCAAATTATGAACATATTTACAAGCAAGGAATGAAAAACACACACTAACGTTGTCATGTACCAATAGATTTGCCGATATAAATTTGTTTTTGCACAGGTTGTCTCTTTAAGAAACTGGAATGGCAGCATACTCTACCAGTTCTTACCAACAGGTGTCTTTACATAGATCAATGTATTCTTACAACTATCTAACAACTATTTCTACAATTAGAATTACCTAATTCTTCATTCATTCATTTCTTTAGTGCTAGAAAATTATTTCTTAAAAAAAAAATCCCTAACATAAGGAACTTTAGTTAGCTTGCAAAATAAGACACTCATATATGGAAAACTAAACAACAAAAGACTTAACAGTTCAGTTCACTCAGTTGTGTCCGACTCTTTACGATCCCATGGACTGCACCATGCCAGGCCTCCCTGTCCATCACCAATTCCTGGAGTTTACCAAATCCATGTCCATTGAGTCGGTGATGCCATCCAACCATCTCATTCTCTGTTGTCCTCTTCTCTTCCCGCCTTCAATCTTTCCCGGCATTAGGGTCTTTTCAAATGAGTGATTTCTTTGCATCAGGTGGCCAAAGTATTGGAGTTTCAACTTCTGCATCTGTCCTTCCAATGAATATTCAGGACTGATTTCCTTGAGGATGGACTGGATGGATCTCCTTGCAGTCCAAGGGACTCTCAAGAGTCTTCTCCAACACCACAGTTCAAAAGTCTTCTCCAGCACCACAGTTCA
>NW_011491965.1:8783-10733 GCF_000754665.1 Bison bison bison | reverse complement strand
GTCCATGGGGTCGCAAAAAGTCAGACACGACTTAGTGACTCAACAATAACCAGTGGTTAAGACTCCATACTCTCACTGATGAAGGCCTGGTTCAAACCCTGATCAGGGAACTAGGATCCCACAAACGGTGTGGTGCAGTCAAAAAAAAAAAAAAAAGGATGTAAGCTGGGGCTACAGGGACCTGAATTCTTAACTGAGCCTAGAGGATTCATCTAAGATGGTGTACTCACATAGCTATTGGCAAAAGACCTCAGCTATTTGCTGGCTATTCAAAGGAAGCCTAAATTTTAGGCTTTTCATAGAATGCTTGAATATGCTCATGCCTTGTTATTGGTTTCCTTCAGTCTAAAAGGGAGCAAGGTGGAAGTCTCAATGTTTTTCATGACCTCCTGTTGAAAGTCACACTCCATCATTTCTAAAGTGCCTTCACAGATCAACCCTATTCACTGTGGGAATGAACAACAACAAATGCATTAAAATACCAGGAAAGAAGTATAAATAGGGGCCATTTTGAAAGCTACCTAATACCACTTCAGACCAAGGAAAGAATTTTTTTAACTTCTCAAGCTAATAGACTTGATCAAGGCCAAAGGCTATCCAGTTAACCCTAGCAAAAGAGGACTAACACAGATATGAAACCTAAGGTTGCTAATTGCTTTTTCTCATTAGTATGTCAAGTATTTGACAGAAAAAGCCTTGTACAGGTAAGGTTGACTCTATAATTAGGCACTGAGAGACAAAAGCATGTCAAAAAGAAAAGTGAAGAATATACACTCTGAAAATCCACAAATGAGCAGAGACCAATTTGACTGATTTTGCAATTAGCCAAGTATATGAAAAATGTATCAAAAAAACAGATACATCTCTGTGTTTAAAAAAAAATGAACCAACTATAACAAAACTAGATGTGAAAGTTTATCTGCAATTAAAGTATCATATAAGCAAAGTCTCCATTTCAAATTAAAAGTATATACTGAAAATGTCTTTTCCTGTTCAATTTTGTTTGTACTAGAGCTACTCTAATATATGGACATGCTTGAGTATGTCTGGATTTTCTAAAAGAATAACTATAGTTGAATACGCTCTGTGTGCTACTTTATGAGTCCCATGAAAAGCCAAGTTTATGAGGTTACCAACTGGTGATTTTCCTTTCCCTCATTTCCTTCTTCTCAACTCATCAAGACTTAAATTACACTTTCCACGAGGATCAAATTTAAGCTTGAAGAGGAGAAATGTACTTATGCTTAGATCAACAATGAGTTGAACAAGACTATAGCTGATGCCAATTAGGTCAGGTGGTATTGGGAAAGAACTCATTGGTTATCATTATAGCAGGTTTCATCATCCTCATTTCATGTCATTTTCATATAGGATTGAATGAATTGTGTTTGTAAGACTTGGGAGACAAAAACTGATGTGGTGTGTTCTAAATGAAGGTCTGCAAAGGAAAAACATACTCCAAGTGGTGGCCAAAGTTTGCACATCCAGCCTAAAACCTTTGAGAGATGGGGCCCCACCTTACAGAATTTGTTCTGCTCGATCTAGGAGGTCTCAGCTTGTGGTAATTATTTAGGCTGATACATTTTCCCCAATGTACTTCAAAGCTGAGGTACAAGGGATAGGCACACAACACTTAAAGAGTACTGTACTGGGTGATTCTGCCAAGGCAGAGAAAACTCACCAAGATTGGGAGCATAATTCTGTACCAGAAACTCAAATGCCTTGATATCTATTAGAAGATCAACACAACAACAGCCTTTAGGAAAGCCCCTTTATTTCCCACCACTTATATAAAAGGGGTTAATCAAAAGTCCACTTGGATTTTTCACAAGTCAGAGTGATACTAATCAATATGTTTTTTCAGAGTCTGTCTTTCAAAGACATGAGACTATGTGAGGGGCAGGAAATGGCATCCCACTCCAGTACTCTTGCCTGGAAAATCCCATGGAC
>NW_011491965.1:7453-8683 GCF_000754665.1 Bison bison bison | reverse complement strand
ACTGAACAGAGGAAGCAATAACTTGGGGGCTGTATCAACGGGTACCTCAGCACTCTTTTTTCCTGGAATCTGAAGAGATCAAGATTTCCTTTCAGTACGTTCAATGAATTAATTAGACAAATATTTCTGAGGATCTCCCAGGTGCCCAGAATCTCCCAAATACTCTTGGGAGTCATATATTTGGTAAAATGGAGACCTGTTTTTTTTTGGTCCTCAACACTAACAAGTCAAGTGCGGGTGGGGGTCACATTTTTGTTTTCTAACATGGCAGTCTCTTTTTGATTTTTCTTAAAATTTCTTACAATTCTATAACAAACAATAACATTAAGAAAAAGTAGAACTTTCATGAATTATATTTCCTTTTGTTGTTGTTATTAGCTTCTAACTCATGTCCGACTCTTTTGTGATCCCATGGACTGTAGCCTGCCAGTCTCCTCAGCCCATGGAATTTCCTAGGCAGGAATACTGTGATGGGTTGCCATTTCCTTCTTCACAGTATCTTCTCAACCCAGGGAAGATCCGAATCAGCAGGCAAGTGGTTCTTTGCCACTGAGCCATGTTTCCCTTTAGCCCTCTGTTTTCAAGAACAACTGCTTGTTTAAAAACTGTTTATTTGAAAATCTCTTCATTGAGCCTGGCTATTACTAAATCAAACCATGTTTGAATTTCACAGACCTTGACTTCTCTCTCAGTTATCCATTGCTGTTCAACCAATGATTCCAAAACTTGTGTCGTAAACATAGCAGGGGAAGGAGAAGGTAGGGCAAACTGAGAAAGTAGCACTGACATATATACACTATCATGTATAAAATAGATGACTAGTGGAAAGCTGCTATATAACACAAGGAGCCCAGCCTGACACTCTGTGACAACCTAGAGGGGTAGAATTTGGGGTGGGGGGATGGGGATGGAGGTTCAAGAGAGAGGGGAGATATATATACTAACTTCAGTTGTGTCCAGCTCTCTGTGACCCCATGGACTGTAGCCCTTCAGGGTCCTCTGTCTGTGGTATTCTCCAGGCAAGAATACTGGAGTGGGTTGCCATGCCCTCCCCCAGGGGACCTTCCAGACCCAGGGATCAAACCCGTGTTTCTTGTGGCTTCTGAATTACAGGCAGATTCTTTACCAATGAACCACCAGGTAATCTTGAAAGGAAAGATTCCTTGAAAGGAAATCATATATATATATATATATATACACACACATATATACACATATACACACACACAC
>NW_011491965.1:4089-6051 GCF_000754665.1 Bison bison bison | reverse complement strand
CTCCCTTGTCTTTTTTAAAATTCTACTTATTAACATATTGCAGCATAGTTTGGGAAACATTGGTACAGACGGTTGGTCCAATCTAACACTAAAATACTAGTTTTAGACTCATAACCAATACGATCACATGTTGCTCCCCAACTCTAGCTGATAATGCCTTTCTTCAAGTAATTCATCAACTGACTGATTAACTCTTCTGATGCCAGAGTTGGCTTCCTCTTCCAACCTTCAACCTCCGTGACATACAGTTCTCTTTGTCAGTAGAAAATGTGGCTCAGACAGTAGAGAAATTATTTGCAATACAGGAGACCCAGGTTTGATTCCTCTGTCGGGAAGATCCCCAGAGCAACCCACTCCAGTGTTCATGCCTGGAGAATTCCATGGACAGAGGAGCCTGGCAGGCTACAGTCCATGGGGTTGCAAAGAGTTGGATATAACTGAGGGGTTAACACTTTCACTTTCACAATCATGAAGAGCATATGGGCAACTGAGTACTGAACAGAGTATCTTCAAAAGGAAATAACATGCCATTCTTCTGACTGAGCAAAGGAATAAATGAATGTTTTGATGTGACAAGTTAAAGTCAAGTAATACCTTAGTACTTTTAGACAGAGGTAGGCAAAGGGTACATTATCTTTATTTCAATTAGTTAGGTAATGCCAAATGATAAAATGAACATACAGGATTTCAAGAGCTTCCTGGATGAATGAATGGAAGATGCAGGGGTATTTAGGGTAGTAAGTTCCAAGCCCAAGTTACAGCTTTTGGAAACATTCAATAGTGGATGTAGATTTGAAAAATGAAGGGGATAAATAAATCCCTAAATTTCCCTAAGAGGGGAGGATAGATGATGCATAGAAGCACAAGGAAATGAGCATGTTGGAAGTGGCCTGGTGAGTAGCTCTGAAGCCATTTGGACCTAATCTCCATAAACAAAAACTAACTTATGGCCTGTTTGTACCCATACTATGGAAAATAGCTGGATAAAGTTAACAATTCAACAAAATTGATATAGTCTGATTTAAAATATAGGCTAGGATGTATTTCATTTAAAATGTTGTTGTACAACACAGGGAATATAGGCAACATTTTATATTAATAATAACCGTAATTGACATTTATAGATGTGGTCACTTACCTAGAATCTGATATCCTGGAGTCTGAAGTCAAGTGGGCCTTAGGAAGCATTTCTACAAACAAGGCTAGAGGAAGTGATGGAATTCCAGCTGAGCTATTTCAAATCCTAAAAGATGATGCTGTTAAAGTGCTGCACTCAATATATCAGCAAGTTTGGAAAACTCAGCAAAGGCCACAAGACTGAAAAAAGTCAGTTTTCATTTCAATCCCAAAGAAGGGCATACCAGACTACCTTACCTGTCTCCTGAGAAACCTGTATGAAGGTCAAGAACTAATAGACCCTCACGAGGAACAATTGACTGGTTCAAAATTGGGAAAGGAGTACAAGAAGGCTGTATATCGCCACCTTGTTGATTTAACTTATATATCCCAGGCTGGATGAATCACAAGCTGGAATCAAGATTTCCAGGAAGACTATCAACAACCTCAGATATGTAGATGATACCATTCTAATCACAGAAAGTGAAGAGGAACTAAAGAGCCTCTTGATGAAGGTGAAAGAGGAAAGTAAAAAAAGCTGGCTTAAAAATCAACATTCTAAAAAATAAGATTATGCCATCTGGTCCCATCACGTCATGGCAAATAGATGGGGAAAAAGTGGAAGCAGTGACAGATTTTATTTTCTTGGGTTCCAAAATCACTACAGATGGTGACTGCAGCCATGAAATGAAAAGACACTTGCTCCTTGGAAGTAAAGCTATGACAAACCTAGACGGTGTATTAAAAAGCAGAAACATCACTTTGCAAATAAAGGTTTGTATAGTCAAAGCTATGATTTTTCCAGTAGTCATCTATGGATGTGAGAGATGGACTATAAAGAAAGCC